>NC_051176.1:239412269-239439782 GCF_013339695.2 Rhipicephalus sanguineus
TTTCTGCGCTTCTCATCTTCTTTATAGTTCTGTTTACATGGTGCGTCCGAGACAGCAGCTTGGCCCAAGGACATATCACTTGGCCATTATGTATAGTGATCATTGCTTAGTTCCGTTTATTGATTGCATATTTAAATGTACATTTGTGAAGTTTTGCGTAGCATACTGCGCACTGTTTCCGGTGACTTATATTTTGCCCGTATTCGAGGTGTACTTTCCCATTCTTGCTTTTCCCTGGCCGCATCATTTGTGCAAAAAGATTAACATTTTGCGTAAACAATCTGCATTAAAATCCTGGTTATTTCGTGGACTTCATTATTTTGTTATCGGGCACCTCTTCAGTTCAAAGCTGATGCAGTTCCGAAGTTTACGTGATATTTGCCGTACCTGTTACACACACACACAAACACAAATATTGAAAAGATTGAAGACAGTTATTCCTGGAAAGATTTTGCGGGCATGCCAACATAATATTTTTACGAAAAAACACATTTCTTACTCGTTCTTAACAGAGGGCAGCATTCAAGAAGTGATTTGCAGCATCTAATACAAATTGTCACTGGTAATACATGTTAATGGTAATACCAGTGACAATGTATGTACATGGTAATACATGTACATACCCACGCCGCTTTTGGAAAATTATGAAACCGGACGACAAAACCACAGTTTCTCTTTGTGACACTTCTGGATCCCCCGTTGCCGACTGCGACGTTCCATCCGTCAACTCTGCATTTTGTTCAGTCTTTACTAACGAACCTAACAACGAACTTCCTGATTTTCCGCATTTTGCTTTTCCGCCAATGCCAAAGATTACATTCAATTCAGAGGGAATTGTAAAAGTTATTAACCAATTAAAGAACTCTTTGTCATGCGGTATAGATGGCATAAACGCCAAAATTCTGAAAAATACTAAACATGTATGTAGTTTCATATTGTCAATCATTTTTCAGCAGTCACCCGACTCAGGTGAAGTCCCATTAGACTGGAGAGTTGGGAAGGTCTTTCCGTTCTTCAAGAAAGGTGACCGCTCATTTGCACGTTACTACCGACCAATCTCGCTCACTAGTGTTTGTTCAAAGATCATGGAACACGTCATCTTTTCTCATGTTGCTACATTTTTATCATCCGTAAACTTCTTTCACCCAAACCAACATGGCTTTCGTAAAGATCACTCATGCGAGACCCAACTAACATTATTCCTGCACGACATTCACCTTCATATGGACCGTAACATCCCAATTGACACACTGTTCTTAGATTTTGAAAAAGCCTTCGATATGGTACCCCACTCCCGTCTCCTTCAAAAAACCTCGCGTCTAAACCTTCATCGGCATGTTTTTAACTGGATTAAAGCATTCCCAACAAACCGTAAACAATTCGTGCATGTTAATGATCACTCCTCCGACCTCTCGCATGTCTTGTCCAGCGTGCCCCAGGGTATCGTCCTAGGGCCTCTTTTATTTCTAATATACATTAACGATATTCCGCTTTCCGTTGAATCTAACATCCGTCTTTTTGCTGATGATTGTGTCCTCTACCGCCCTATAAATAACCCCACCGATGTCTCCTCTATATACAGCATGACCTCTTACGCATTCAGCAGTGGTGTACCACCTGGTTGATGTCCCTTAATGCGAAAAAAACATTACTAATTTCTTTCCATCGTCGCCGAAACCACACGCCGGCTACTTACACAATCAACAACTGTCATATAGCTGCTACTGACTCGATTAAATACCTGCGTGTCCATCTTTCGAGTAACCTATCTTGGGGCGACCATATAAATCACATAATTCACTCCGATAACCGCGCTCTCGGGTACACACGCCGTAACATTTCCATGACACCACCTTCCGTAAAACTACTCGCTTATAACACCATTGTCAGACCAAAACTTGAGTATGCAGCTGCTGTCTTTGACCCCCACCAAACTAATCATATCGAAATACTTGAGTCAGTACAGAACCGAGCAACCAGATTCATTGTTTCAGATTATTCCCGCTACTCGAGCGTCTCCGCCCTCAAATCCCAGTTAAATCTTTCTACCCTCGCTCTTCGTCGTCGTATTGCACGTCTCTGCCTTTTTCACAGATTCTTTTATTCAACCCCGCGTGACAACCACCTCATCCAGCCGGTCCATCGAGGTCATCGCACAAGTCATCCAAATGCTGTGATTCCGCCATGTGCCCACACCACCTCATTTCAGCAGTCCTTCTTTTTGCGCACCACCCGAGACTGGAATGACCTTCCGAACGAAGCAGCAGTCATCCGCGATTTTGCGCGCTTCAAAAATGCCATCCAGGAAGCAGACTCAACCACATCCTAACATACACCTTCATCGATACCGCCATTTTATGACGCCCACCCCTCATGTAAAGTCCCATATGGGACCTTTGAGGATATAATAAATAAATAAATAAATAAATAAAAATAATAAATAAATAAATAAATAATAATAAATGAACAAATAAATAAATAAATAAATAAATAAATAAATGTTATTCATATACTTAGTCGTTCTAAAAATTCAATGAGGAGGTCGCGCTGCAACGTGAGCCCCCCCCGAACAAAATTCCTGGTTACGCCACTGGGGCAAACGAAAAACATCAGTACGTTTCTTTTCAAAATATTACACAAACAGGTTTGGAATAGTTTTAGAGCTGAATTACAGCCTAGCGATATTACGCAAATTCTGAAAATAGATTACGTTAAAATTGCATACAGTAAGCTTATTGACAAGATCTCTCGTATATAGAAGCGCCATTTCCCACAAAAGACGTTTAGATTCGGTAAAAATATAAGAAAACCATGGATAACCCCTGAATTATTATAACCAGTTCATTGCAGAAACGCACCTTATCACAAGCTTATTAAGACTAAGGATCCCAGCGTAATGAAAGAATACAAATAGCTTAGAAACAAACTAAACGCACAACAAAGATCACACAGGAAATGCTACTTTCAAGTTGAGTTCGATAGCTGCTCGAATAAACCTGAGTTGTCGTGGTAAAAGCTTAATACTGTCTTAAATCGCCGTGGGATGACAAAGGCTGCAGCGGAGGTACATAGCGGGGTAGATCCATCGGTGTACACGTGCACGGTACCGCCGTACGCTGTATAAATATGATGTAGGGTCAGTTGTTTGAGGCTAATTGAAGAAACTAGGGACTTCTTCGTTTCAAAGTAGACCACAAGACCACATCAACTGCCGCAGAGCTTGTTGCTATCCGGGAGGCAATAAGATTCATTTCTCTAGAGCAACTTCGTACATGGATGATATTCTGCGATGCCAAACCCGCTTTGAAAACTATTAATTGCGTCATGAGACAAGGTACATATTTTATTTTAGCCACAGAAATAGCGGAGCTTCTTCACGTTGCTTCATCAAATGGCCACCTCGTCACCTTCCAGTGGATTCCTGCCCACTGCGGCATAATAGGAAATGAAGAGGCAGACGCCGAAGCTAAAAGAGCCTTGACCAGTGGCCCTGAAGTTAGCATTGCGTTTTCACGGCCAGACACGAACGCCCTGCTTCGGTACGTAATGCGTAACCTCACACTTGAGCACTGGACAAAACCGGAGCGACGACACCGCGGCGATTGCACAAATGGGACCTGGAAATGAGGTTCTGCATGCCTCGTAAATTAAAATGACACAATGCAAGTATGATTCACCGAATTCGTCTTGGTGTGTCCTTCACAAGACGTTATGCACATACCATCGGCTGCAGTGACACCGGCCTCAACTGTGATCACTGTCAAGTGCCAGAAACTCTTGAGCACATATTTTGTACCTGCCCAGCATACGCACGTGAACGACAGAAATTGATTTCCACTACTGAAGGATTGCATAATAGGCCATTAACTGATGAGGTTGTGCTGGGCCCTTGGCCTGACGCCAACAGTACAACTGTGGTCATAAGAGTGGTCGCAGCTTTCCTACAAGCCACTGGACTGGATGCGCGGCTATAGCACTGCCCCACCTTGACGGGACTGTACACACTCAACTTCCTAACTCACCATCGTCATCAATCACTCTTTCTTCTCCCCTTTCCCCTCCCCCGGTGTAGAGTAGCAGACTAGAGCATGCTATCGCTCAGGCCGACCTCTCTGCCTTTCTGTAAATAAACCTCTCTCTCTCTCTCTCTCTCTCTCTCTCTCTCTCTCTAAATCGCCGTAAATCATCTCCACGTGTAGAAAAGCCACTTCTAGGTGGCAACGTAATATCGGGCAATGATTTGGCGAATACATTTAGTGATTATTTTGTGAGCAACTGCAATGCTTGTGCATCTGCTGACATTTCAAAATTTATGTCAGATAGGAATCCATCTTCCCTTTTCCTTCACCCATTTACGAAGTCTGAAGTACTGTCAGTTTTCCTTTCGCTTAAAAATAGCTCAAGTTGTGATTTTGAGGGCATGCAGGTTCGTCCAGCCTATCTGATACAAAACAAATAAACACGTGAAGAAAACACACGGTGGCATATATGTATGCCCTCACGTACGTGCTCTTTCTGTGTACTGATTCTGCGCTACTCTAGAGTTCTATAAACGTTACACGGCTTCCTGGAATTGCGGCCGTATCTAAATTTGAAACTTTTAAAACTCTTCGCGGTAGAAGAAACGCCCCACGAGAAAGAAAACAATGAAAAAAAAATGAAACGTCACTGTTTGTCAAAGGAAATCATTGTCATGCCGCTAGGCATTTTGTCGTGAATATTGTAACGTGGTAAGCACCCATGGGTCCCTGCACGGACGGACGCAATACAGAAGTGCAGAAGATAAAATCGGCATTTCTATCTCTGTTTGCAGCGCGGGCGAAATGAACCTTGGCGGCGCTGGCTACAGACGGCATCGCCTTTTATACTCATGTTATACAAACTTTTTTTTTAATGGCAGCCTTCAGAAGGCACAGGCACAGACCCCCACCCTTTCCATTCCTGAAGGTGTACATATATAAGTACACGTTGTGTTTTTCCGTGCTTCTATTCCAGCGAGAGCGCACGTCTCTCTACAATAATGCCTCCTCCTCGCATTGTGTAAGTGCCCCCTCCAGGAAGCACACAGATGCACACGTACATCCGATAGAAAACTCAAACGACCTTGGTCACTGATTCTCGCCAATATAATATAGCATTGCCGTCGTGCTCAGTCTACTACTTCGCGTACTTGTTGGCGCACGGGGTCCGTTTCGCCGCACTGAGTCTCTCGCCGCTCAGAAAGAGCGGCGTTTTTTTTTTGTCCTCGATCGCCGAGTTTGTCACAATCCCGTCGATGGCGATTCTCATTCAGATATCTGCGCGCGCCTCAAGGAGGTCTTCCACAAATGGCGCCTCCTCACAAGGAAGCGGCCTCGCAGATGGGTTTCGCGTGGCCCCACTCGCGGCACGTCGTCGAGCGAGGAACACGCCAAATTGGAATCCGATATAATTCGCAAACGCAGCGCTTGTCATCCATCCGCAAAGAAAACTCCATTGCGAGCCCTTTATCGCTGACTCGATCTCGGGAGCAAGGCACGAGCAACCGTCGCAGGCATTGCTGTCGTGCGGCTATGCCGGCGATCACAAACAAAGAGGCGCACGCCCGCGCACCGCCAAGTGGGCGCGTTTGCGTGGGGAGCAGTCGTGACAGAAATCATCAAGTCGGTCGCATGTCATTAGCAAATCGTACGCATGAGTACACCTTCTTTGAGGCCGTTTGTAAGCGACGTGTCTTCTATTTTTGCTGCTGCCACGAGCGCGTGTGTAGCTTTTAGTTCGAGGTAGTCATCCAGGCGCAGATGCTCAGAAACTCGAACATTAGTTTTTTTTTTTGTATGTTTCTATATAGAGAGAAGGCCCTTATATCTGATATCTGAATGTATTGACGGCCGTTCATTTGAACAGGAAACGTTCCTCGTGGAGGTGCGCTAAGCAAGGACGACAGACTGGTGATAACGCGATCGTATTGGCTTCGGCGTCATATCAAGAGCGACAATACATATCCGCGACTGGTGACAGTTTACAGTCGTGGAATTGAGTTAATGCGTATTTCTCTATTTAGAGAGACAAGCTAAATAAGAGGCAATTTGACCAGACTAAATATCCGCCTAGGTGGTCTAGACTCCAGGAAGCCAAACAGTAAAAAAAGAAGGGGGGGGGGGGTCTTGGTTGAAAAAAGGGGTTTTTGACGTTACACGGGGTTTTGACGTTACAGTTTTTGTGTCGATTCTTTATTAAAAGAAAGAAAATAGCTCTAAACTTGGCACTCTCGAACTTTAAGTTACTGTAATAGCGAATATGTAAAAGAAAAGCTGCAACGATTAAATTTCGTTCAGTTTATGTAAAACGTATTCCGCATGGTAATTTAAAAAAGAAAATTGTAATGCAGTCAAAAGGCCACCGATGTTATTTATTTATTTATTTATTTATTTATTTATTTATTTATTTATTTATTTATTTATTTAT
This sequence comes from Rhipicephalus sanguineus, assembly GCF_013339695.2. Classification (NCBI taxonomy): domain Eukaryota; kingdom Metazoa; phylum Arthropoda; class Arachnida; order Ixodida; family Ixodidae; genus Rhipicephalus; species Rhipicephalus sanguineus. The sequence goes on from NC_051176.1 coordinate 239,418,717, forward strand.
TTATTTATTTATTTATTTATTTATCCCGGAGTGGCTTAGTGGCTTTGACATTCAGCCATTGAGCTCGATGTTTCGGGGTCGACTCCTGACCATGGCGGCTGCAAACCAACGGAAGCAAATTGCAAAAAACGTCCTTGTATTTACGATTACATTTATCTGCGTCTTATTAAGTAGCCATAGGTGGTCAATATTTCCTCGTTCATAACAAATAAATAAATTATCTGTGCTCCGAAAACAAGAACAATCCTTAATAAAAGTCGACATAAAACATACAATGAGCTTGTAGCGTGCGTGCGTGCGTGTGTGCGTGCGTGCGTGCGTGCGTGTGTGCGTGAGTGAGTGTGAGAGAGAGAGAGAGAGAGAGAGAGAGAGTGTGTGTGTGTGTGTGTGTGTGTGTGTGTGTGTGTGTGTGTGTGTGTGTGTGTGTGTGTGTGTGTGTGCGCGTGCGTGCGTGTGTGTGTGTGCGTGCGTGTGTGTGTGTGTGCGTGCGTGTGTGTGTGTGTGTGTGCGTGCGTGCGTGTGTGCGTGCGTGCGTGTGCGTGTGTGTGTGTGTGTGTGTGTGTGTGTGTGTGTGTGTGTGTGTGTTTAGTTGGCTTGTGGGAATAGATTGATCCTAATTTTATTATAAGACTTTAATTAACCCCTATTCTGGTAAGCCCTTCCTCGATCGCAGAATGTGTCGTAGCTGAAGATAATCTTTGTAAATGAGGGCTTTGTTGGTGTGGACTAAACGACAAGAGTTGACCACAGAAAACCTCAACTACTCGCCGAACTATATTGCCATTGAGGGGTCCTAAAGCATCCCATATATTCTGCTGAAAAAAAACGAAAGTATATTCATAGAATTGTACTACGCACTATAAAATGCTTCTAGTGTAGCTTTTAAAAATGGATAATAAAAACATTATCCTTTATAAATTTAACGAACTAAGTCCTATCACACTTGTTATTCACCTTTTGGTTCTCATTGTACAAAAAAAAAAAAAAAAAAGAACGGCGGTGGCATTATTCTACCAGGTTCATAAAAGCCGAACAGGGCCCGAATTCACAAAGCTTTCTCTTGCCTACGCAATTTCGTAGCCAAGAATTCTCGTATCTCGAGGGATTACGATAGCAATGGTAGGAATTTAACTTACCAGCCACTTTTGAGGGCAAGGAGGCAACGCGAAAGCCGATCAAACGACTAGGAAAGAAAGAAGTGCGCGCAGGTGATAGCAAGGCTGCACGCGAAGCGTCTAGCATCGAGGGTATACGATGATACCCAATGTATTTTCGCTGCATCTCAGCTTCCAGTTCCGGGCGTCTGCTACAGCTCTTACGTGTTGCCGCAGACGTCCTGGGGTCTTGCGCGAAGCCCGGTGCTCGTGTTTCATCGATGACCATAGCTCAGAAAAATCTAGTTGCTCGATGGCGTTAATAATCCGTGCGCTATCCCGTCAAGTGCAGGCGAACAACGCTCCAGACGCACTGCATCTTTAAACCGCGAGTAAATTGAAACATTGAAGGTTTGAAGATGTGACCGAAACGTCTCCCCCTGTTTACCACAACCAGTTTAGTTACATTTTCATGAAGCTGCGCTGCCACTAAACTAACTAGGCATGTTCGAGCACGGTATGGTGGTTGCCATTAGGGCGTTTTGTAGCTAGACGTAAAATTCTGCATTTCTTACGAAGATCTCAGTACAAGACATAGGAGCGGCTTTTGAGCCTACGGAGAACTGTACAGAAATACAAAGCAGCCGTAAGAAAGGTATCATAGCGTAATGCCGCAGGTCCGATTCACCGCAGCATTTTGACAGGGCTGGAATGAGAGAGCAATCGTATACGCTTAGATATGTGCACGCGTAAAACAAGGAAGATTCGTCGGGAGGTTTCTACGCGCTAATGCTTTTCAGAAAACACGGCGCAGTCACCTCGTCCTTGCGGAGTTTGTGTGAGCAAACATAAAAGAAGCGGTGTTGTCTCGGCCTGAAGTGACATGACTACACATGCGCCTGGATTCACAGGGCGCGCGTGCTGCGCGTTTGCACGATTAATAATAAGAAAAAAAAAGAGACGGCGTTCGCGTTACTTACTAACGTCTATGGGAGCGAAAGCCATACAAAAGCGAGCGAACGTGTGATTGTGCTTATATATGAGAATCGAAGCAAATTAAGTGAGTAGCGATTTGTTTAGTGAAAGTTTATTTAAACGACAATAATCGAAACACATTGAATATTCAATTAGTGAAAGTGACCTTAGTGACAGTCAATTAGCGATAGTTGATCAGTGATGTCGCACTCGATACAAAGTGCACGGTAATATAGCCCCATTTGATGGCTTTAACCTTCGAGTCACCTTAGGTATAGTGTTCTAGAATATTGGGTAGTGAGCCCACTCTCCGGGGAGAGGGTACGTTGCCGCGGCGCAAAAAATGTAAACGAGTTTTCGTTTTCCTGAGTGCCCGCGTGGCGGCGCTACCATCGTCAGCAATGGGAGCCTTCGCCCCGCTGCTGTAGGGCTGCTGCTGTGTTTCGTCGTCGCTGCAGGTTTTCGGCCGAGCATTGCTTCGTCAATACGTTTCATTTTTCAGTTCCTGTAGTTGTGAATAATGTAGATTGGTAGCAAGGCTTCTTCACGGGCTGCTTTTCATGTGAAGAACTCCATGCAGACAGCATTTTAGATGTGCTGATCATTGTGAAAGCAAGGCTTTGGCAAGAGGTTGGGTGCCGAAGCCATGCCTCAATGTTCTCCCAAAAAATAATCCAATTCTATGTTGTTACGCGACTTCATTTTTGCATTAAGGGGCTAAACACAGACAGAGCAGGCAAACGCCAAAAAACAAAGCACTTCAAGATAAGCCGCTGCAGTTAAATTTTTTTTCCTTGCTATAGAAGATTTTTTAAATTTTATTATTGTTCCTGCATTTAGATTTTACAAGTGTAGGTTAAACTTGAAGTATGAATCTTCTCTGAATATTCTTTTTCTGTTTCACTGACCCAAATACAAGAAAATGCCAGATTTGAAAAACAAGCAAGATAGTATGTTAATTGCCACTCGCCATGCATACTATAGCAATAAACCCTTATTTCAATTGTGAATGCTGGCTTTGGTCCTTGGCGTACCATCAACAGTGCGATTAATATGATCTACCAGAACGTCAGTAGATCTGTATAAAAATGCATGTGTTTGAATGGAAATGTGTCTATTATTTGTCATTTTTTTAGTATTTCTTCTGATTCAGTGTCTTCACTTATTGTGTGAACAATATGTGTTGAGTATTCATGTGCTTTTGTGAACTTTTTAAATTTATGCTATGCTAAGTATGCTATTGAAAATATTTAGCGTCTCTTTGTGAGTATTTTTCTAGCATCTATTGGGCTGTTTTAGGAGACATGCTTTTTGCCGCACACGCTGATATGTACAAAATGGGGCAAGGCCCTCTTCAAGCTATTTCAGCTTTTTTCCATCTGTTTTCACTTTGAAAAAAAAAAATGAAAGTGATTGATACGCATGGCTTTTGTGGAGTATATAAGGTCATTGTGCTGCCCCACCAAATAAACTTTTCACTTATTTCCGCGAACGATTGTTGTCTAGATTTTTCCACACCTTCATTACAAATTCACTTTTCTAAATACAGGAGTGCGGACAAATAGTTCTGTAGAAAAGAGTGCATATGAACCTTTTAGGCATGTTATATAGTGTCAGCAGAATTGCTAACTGAATTTTGCACTCAACTGATAGCGGTGTTTGCATGCAATTTCTTACACAAATATAATTTCCAGCATGTGAGGGGTCTTCAAGAAGCAAAATCTAATTGCATGGTCTACCCTTACTTTCGGTCTTTTATTTCTTGGGCATGATTAGGATAGGTCTTTCCTGCTGTGCACTCCCACACATTTTCTTGCACTTTTCAGGAGAATATATCAACTGAGAGCGCGTAAGGTGCTTAAGTTTGTAGTAATATTGTTTTATTTAGTGAGAGTATGACCTCACTAAAGAGACTACCGAGTACAAACGCTAGCATGAAAATATTAGTCTCTTTTATCTAAAGGCAATCGATGTCAGTGCACGTTAAAGAACCCCAGGTGGACGAAATTTCCGCAGTCCTCCACTACGGCGTGCTTCATAATCAGAAAGTGGTTCTGGCACGTAAAACCCCATAAATTAATTAATTATCTAAACGCAATAAAACTGCGAGATCTTTTTTTTTTAAGCGAGAGCTCGCTACTGCAATACAAAACTGGCGGTTTACAGCATATATTGCATCCGGCGCCCGCTGATGACGCGCTCATGTTTAGCGATACTTCATGCGCCAGAACAACGGCCAAAGCAAGAATATGCTCACGCAAAAGAAAAAAAAAAGCAACGAAAATGGCTATGTACAGGGGTTGCACAAGAGTAGTTTGTGCTTGAAGCGCTGGCAAACTAGCCTTCGCGCTGAGGGCAGCAACGCCAGGCAACGCGTCGCTTACATTGCAGGTGGTGGTGGCGCCATCTACCAGGTGAGACATAAAGTGCGTCAGTGCACAGCCTCCAGTCAGCCCACTACCCCTTTCTAGAACACTTTACCTTAGGCGAATGCATTAGGATCCGGAGTTTTTTCTTCTTCTTTTTTTGATCGACTTTCACCGGACGTCTTGAATTACGTGCTTTTCGAGGGAAAGATAATATATATACAATGAAGTAAGTGTTACAGTGGCCAGCTCTCTTCTGAAACACTGCAGCGGTGGTCGAGTCGTTACAGCGTCAGACTACAATGCGGGAGGTACTGGATTCGATTCGCAGTGTCGCCAAGCACCCACGTTTTTTTTTTAATGGAAAAATGGATAGCAGGGCCTGAGGTTATGTGTTGCGAGCACTCTTTTCTTGAGAAGGTGGCCTTTCCGCTCTCTTCTTTCACGCCCCTTTATACCCAAATGCGCTTCGCCGTGCTCCCTCACGGATCATAGAAATAAGAGTATCTTTTTTTTGCTCTAACCACTACTATCGCAAGGGTGCCCAGTCCCGAAACCCAATTATCATACCTGGGCATTACTTTTCACGACTCTGGCTATTCGACTGCCGGTCAGACATCGCGGTGTTTTCAATAACATCAGGAGACACGCGGCGGCCAAAATGCTTGCGGCCAAGATGAGTGCCATTGTCGGGACACGTTTCCGTGCTAGTTGGGTGGGATTCATTACAAGCAGCTGCGCAAAACGACAGGGACAGAGAGAAAACACACAAACACAGTGATGTGTTTGTGTCTTCTCTCTCGGTCTCTGTCGTGTTGCGCAGCTCCGTGTAATGCCTCTGTCAATGGCTATAAAGGACTCCAGCAGGCTATCGAGTTCTGAGGAGAGGGCAAAACAGTACGCCTGGGAAAACATTACGGCAAATTTATTTGCGTCATAAAGGGCTACTCTTCCCTTGGTAAGTACATGAAAATTTTAAACGCGAGTTTATTCTTTATCAACAGCAGTTACAGTATCGATGACAGGTGGACAGACAAAAATCCGCGTATTCAGCTTGACTAGTTTTGTGCCCTTAATAGTAATTGGTAACACGTATGACAATACGTAGAAATACCACGCACATATGTAAAAGTATGTACAGCCACGGGCGAAAGCTTGGTTCTCCTGGTTGAAGTCGCCTAGTCTGTTGTACATATTAGACAAACGCAATGTGTAGAAGCAATGTTACACAGAGGAGCTGTCCTATAAACTTATTTTTGCTGGTTGGTTGCATAGTTGCCAACTTCTTGCTGAGAACTGTACGTTGTTAAGTGAAACATCTTGTTTGAATGCACATATTTTTTGTAAGGTTACATTAATTTTTGCGCAGTAGAAAACATATTTGTGAAATGAAAATGAGATAGAAAAAGAACTAGAAATCAAATAGCAAAATTTTTATGAAAGTTACACTAAACAAAAAAAACGTAAGTTTTTGTTTAAAAGATACATACATACATACATACATACATACATACATACATACATACATACATACGTACATACATACATACATACATACATACATACATACATACATTGAGTAGTAGTTAATAGGATGAACTGCTATAAAACAACAATGCTGATACACGCAGTCTTGAGCATATGAGGTTTCAAGGCAGTAACTTACGAGAGAAATCTCTCACCACTCTTATGTGCCAACTCGGCATTTCTCGAACCCTCTTGGAACAATTTCATGTATAGTTTCTGCTTCTGCCCACTCACAAGCAGTTTTTATACATTTTCGTGGGCGGCAGCCTACGACGATATATAAGAAAAGAGCCCCCGACAATGTGATGTCAAGGAAAAACGCAATGCATCACATTCTGGTACATGTCTGCAAGATGACACATAGTTTATTTACATAGTCCGGCATATTGACAACACTATAACAAGCCATGTCAGGTGACGTGGGCTGGAAGATTGGCACAGCTCGGACAAATTCTCGACAATACATAAATAAAACAATTCACGGTTACTAAGCTCCTCGGTACAAATAATGCTGTTGTTAACATGTAAATACCCTATTGCTTCTTCTGAAAACACTCCCCAAAAAGGTTTCAAAGTGTGCACATGTGCCGACTTCCTTCAAATGAGAGACTGCTGTATATCAGTCTCTCATTTCGCTTGAAAAAAATTTCAGTGCACTGCTGGGCAAGGAATGTGATGCAAAGATTCAGTACCTTGCATGTATATCTTGCTGCTGGCCTCAGCTGCAATGTTGATCAGCACAAATGGGCAGAATAACATTTTATAATGTGCCACGACAAAGTAATTATGTTTCAGGTGCATGAAACATGGACAACAATAAAGGAATTTAAGAACATTTACCTGGCACAGTTTACAGAATCTTAAATATATTTTCATGGAGCTATCACAGCTTGTCTGAATATAGTAGTAATGGTTATCAGCCTTCAAATTTGTTGGAAGTCGCCAGTTTCAAGTTTAGAGCACACCAGCAGCCCTCTTCAGGCTAAACCATTGCACAGGCGCATCAAAAGGCATAAGTAAATGCATGCATAGTCACCATACAAAAAGCAATAAATACTTTCAGCAGTAATATGAGCAAAGCTGCATAGATGATAAACTATTTGCAGAGTATACAAGTACATTATAGAGAAACATATGGCTGCAAACACTATATGAAAAAAAAATTAAAACTTACACAGTACATGCAGAAAGGTTGACCGTTGAAGAGGACAAGCATGCGATATGATAGCATTACACAGGTGCTAAAGCCTGTTGGACATACTAGGAATAGTGACGCTCCTTTTGCATCTAAATATTCCGCGGAAAATGACTTTCCAGAGCTTATATATACATAAAATCATTTGTGCTATAATAATGCATGTATCCTGAACGCCTATATAGACCAAAAGCAAAACTACGCGCTTCAAAGGTTTCATTCGTGCACTACCAAACATGAAAACACGGTTTTGGTTGCCGACCATGGCTGCTGTTTCTAATCGCAGTGAAATGCAGATACACACATGCACTTTGAGTTACGTGCATGTTAAAAATTCAAGGTAGCCGAAATTAATTTGCACATTACCACTACAGTGTGATTTACATCAACGTCAAGGTTTGGTATATTAAATGCAGAATTTAATTAATTTTGAATCCTCAGGTGCAAGGAATTGCTGAATGATGCACTGCTCAACGATTACACTGCAGCTGTGCAGATTCTCACCATACAATTCAAGCTGTTCCAACTATCACAATGCATTCTTTCTGTTGACGTGCACTTTGAACAGAAGGACACAGTCACTGGTAGTCGCTCTCTACTTGTTGGCCTTGTGTGTTTTGTCCGAGATACACTGTACAATTACATGACAGTGGGGCGCCTGATCCCATGGCACTGCTGGAACATAGAAAAATACAGATGATTGTTACAACCATGCTATGTGTAAAAATCGACAGCTGATATGTGCGAAAAAGTCTAGCTGTCGTATTTTCAGAATCCAATGACAAGCATGAAATATAATAAAAAAACAAGGAAAAAAGGTCTGAACATAGAGCCACCAACAATGAAGACCTTGAAAAATTATTTTATGATATAAATGTATACCTACGATGTTCATTTTGAAGGCAACAAACTTCTGCCAAATAGTGACACATCAGCCAATAAAGTATCTTCTATTTCGACTTTACACTAGGTGCAAGAAGCCGACCAAAAATGAGTTTACTATGCTACACTCTAAGAAAAAATCAAGTATCTGTGGAGTATTGCTACCCCACAACTATAACGTCATCCACCTCACGTACTTTCCACGCGTTATCACCACGGTCCCGGGACTTCCGGGTCACGAATGACGCGCGTGTTATCAAAGTGACATAGCATTCTTGACAGAAAAGTGCTAAGAGCGAAGTTTTGATAAAAGGAAATGCGAGCAAGCAAGATTTTGATTATTGCTGTGTAGCAGAAATACTCCCAAATAGACGATTTGTTCCTAGAGTGTACTCACGCATTTCTATGTTACAAGACAACAGTTATTGTTCATCACTTTAAAGATATATAACATAGCCACCTCATCATACAGTGTGAAGGAACAATTTTGAAGACTTGAAAACACAAAGCATTATTGGATTATGTGTGTTTTTGTTGCTCGAAACGGTTTTTCCTAACAAAATTACACTTTGCAAAAAAATGCACTTGATTAGGAGAAATGATTCCGAGCAACAAACACACTCATAATCCATAAATGCATGTTAATGGGCTCTTATGGCTTCCACAAACACTCACCATCATTATTATTGATGTCACTGCCATGCCGGACGGATACGCTGTGTCCTGCTCAGAACACCAAAGGTACACTGTATGACCTGTCTTGCATGGGTGGGGGCTGCACTGCACTGCTGCTCAGCTGGGCCAGCCACGGACAGGAGGGTGAGCACCCATGGCTCTCAGGCATAGCGAGAGTCACCTTCAGAGATCAACAAGCGTATACTCAGGACACATACGATTTGTAGAAATGACCGTGCCACTATGCAATTGTGCTGAGAACATGTACGGCGGAAATACAACGTGCCACAACATTGAAAAAAGATAAGCTACGGCAGGTAAAATGCGCATTTACTGCTCCTGTGTGGCCTGAGGCTTGAACTAGAGTTCTTTCTCCCTGCATGTTGCGAACAGCCAGGCGATTTTCTCCCGCTTGCTATTTCCATGCAGAGCACTTGATACACTGTGTGAATGACAGGCACAAGAGCTCAATAAGCAATTAAAGTACTTGTGCTATTTCAAAAGCACAACTTTCCAGTCTCACATCTATGGAGTAAAATTCATAAGCTGTAGACTTTACACTTTCGACATTGTCAATTCTATTATAATTTGCTTCTCTTTACGCGTCCAATTAGCATCGCTGTGTGAAAATAATACAAGCATCCACTGTTAGTAACAATGTTTTGGTTGTGAAGGTGTGTACATTAACCGGTGTTCACTGTGGTTAAACACCTAAAACACCTAAAAAAACTAACCTAGCAACCAGTCATTATGCAGTTTTCTACCCTTGAAGCTCCCAGGCAGAGCACAGTCCATCCAGATGAGGCTGTCATGCGTGCTTCCAGGCCCCTTTGAGGTCGGCTGGATGATGGCACCCCCACCGTTGCAAGAGACTTGTAGATTTAGGGAGCACAAGTCCTTCCTATTTCTGTACAGGTGCTCCAAGTCATAAGGTGGCTTGATTTGCCAGTGCTTGCAATTGATGTATCCCACGACCTTACGAAAATCTGCAATCTGTGAAGAGGCCAAAAAGGATATATTAAAAAAACCATCATTGAAAGCGCTCTTAATACATATTTGGCAGAAACACAAAAATTATAGCTTAGTCATAGCTATCAAATATGCTTTATTCAATTTGAAACAAACTGAAGCCCCATGTAAGCTTTACATACTGTAATGTATATGTCCTGGTAAAGTATAGTGCTGCCACAGCGGTAATCTTCTATACAAGTAATTTTGCAATATAAAGGGAATTCCTGAAAAAGTGCTAAATGGCTCCTGGAAGATAAATTCGCATCAAATATGTTTCTCTCAACTGTCAAGCGTGGTAAACAGACAGGCTCCTCTTAATAATCAGATAAAAGCCTGCTTAAGCAAAATCATAAAAACTGCTGGTGTACTTGCTCATATTGCAATATATGTATATAGGCCATATATACGTATATACCAAGCGGTAGTAGTACATTTTTCGTACTTGAACTTAACAAGGGGTGGTATTACATCTGCTGGGATGAAAAACTTACAAACGTACGTTATAGCACTACACGAATAGCAACTAAATTAGTTGCGCAAGTTCAACTCACCGATGGCACAACGATATTAGCAGCCGTCAGCGTCATCGGGAATGGAATGTGCTCTGCAGCCACAGGCAAAAGACGTCCGTGGACTGGAAACTGCCGTTGACGTAGAAATGCAACGCTAGCAAGACGTGTACGTCCACTGGTGAAGCGTGAGAAATCGCCGTGGGCCGCTGTAGTCAAGGCTCCAGTGCCGTGCAAAACGACACGACAGATGGGCTCGAAAACCTGTAGTTAGCAGGTGCTGGTCTATGACTTCATCCAAGGCAAAGCACCAGTGAGAATTGTGTTCTGTCCGGAGCGAAGCGTGACGTCCACGTGCTTTTGCTGCCAGGTACAAGTCCAAGTTTTCACCGGAGAACAGTCAAGGCATACTGCCAAAGCAGCCACATTTACAGCACAATGTCTCGGCGAGCGACTTCGGTTCGACACGTTATGACGTTCGAATCACGGTAATCACAAAAAGGAGAAGCAACGAGTTAAAAAAGAAAGCGCCAAGCCCAGCGCCAAATCCTTAAAGCCCTCAAAAAGCACCATCGCAACTTCGTAGGACGAAACACGGTTATCAACGCTTTAATCTTCTGTCACACGGGCACAGCCTCTTCACAAGTCTTGGAAATGTCAACACAGCACCACTGTTCACAACGCACATCGTTTCACTCCCGAACACTGCATTTGCCTGGACTGCTCACAAGAAAATAGAAGCGCACGGGCTAACCACTGGCGAAGCAAGAACCAAATACAGAGCGTAGTTCATGCGTTACCGTACGGAATCACGGAAGCACGGAATCACTCAAGTAACGTGCCAAAATGCTGTCAATTCGAAATGCCGCACTGCACCTTAATGAGACACAGGAACGCGAAGCAAACGAAGTGTTACCGACACTCAAACACACATTGCAGGCTCCTCCAGTGCCAGTTACCGTCGGTACACAGGCGCCGATCCCCGCTTCATAAACACTCCGTGGCACAGGCTTCGCTACGCTTCACGGCACACCAAGAGACACTGCCGTCGGTCTTCACACTGCTTGCGCGCACCGGAAAAGCAGCGTTATTCACAGCACATCCAGTCGAACGCTGAAGGAACTCATGCGTTTGCGAAAATCGGCGCCGACACCTACAGTTTACGGCGCCATGTTGTTCTTACAAACTGCGCAGCAGGGGGTAGGCGCTAAGACAACTTAGAAAAAGCTCTTTCGCGTTGATCGCGAGAAGATAAAAAGTTCTCTTATGTGCGAGGGGGAAGATATGACGAACACGACAGGAGCGCGCGATGAAAGAAGTGTTTTGTCAACGTCATAAGATGGGCTGTTGTAAAGAGTACTGCTTCCCAACCAATCACGAGTTGCACCTCTCGCCCAAGCCGTCGTCTGCTATCGTTTGTCGTCTGCTACGATAGTAGCCTCCTGCGGGGATTTCGCCTTATCTACGCGATGATTTCTAGGTCAAGCTGACGCTTATGAGCACAAAATACATTTATGAGTGGGTGAAGCCACCTTCAATTGATATTCTCACGCCATGTTAAATGGCAGTTAGTAATCAAAGGGACGTGAATCCGGCAAAGGCTTGTTTATACTCGAGAATCGTGAGCATTCGCACATATTTTTGATGTCGTTTCAAATTACTGGATCCATTTACTTCTGACTGCTCGCCGTATAAACGCGTTCCGTGTCGGTTTCCGAACAGTGAAGATCGAAAAGCTTGATTTGTTTGAGATTTCATGCATAATCTCGCACATCTACAATATGCTGCGATTTGCAATGTACGAGCCTGCTCTGGATTGACCCAAAGCGCTTAGCGACAGCTGCGTTTCAGCGATCGTGCCTATTGGGCAGTTAAAGCCTATCCAACTAGACAAGTTGTGGAATCACATAATAGGCTTTAATAACGGCTAATTGAAATGCTCCGCTCAATTTTATTTCCAATAGCGTGCAGCTGATGTGCTCCTCTGAACCTCTTTGGTGGTGGTTTAGACCAATGCTGCGTACATCATGATAAGTTGGACGTCTCATTGGAGGAAGTCGGACGCAACACAACAACATAAAAAAATGTTGACCAAATACCGCGCCGCTTTGAACTTCATCGACCATTCATGTAGACCTTTGGTTTTAATCCAACCACAAGTCTTTGCATGCATAATGTTTCGCCATTGACACCCAATAGGCTTCTTTAATTACTGCGACTCCCAGTTTATTGGACGACTACGAGTGCCAATACAGTCCATAGCGTACAAGCGAAACAACACACGAAACTCAAAGCGCCGAAATAAATAAAACGTACCAGCAATCATCAAGAAGCCTTAAATGGCCGTGAATTAGCTCAAAATTAGCTACGGCACCCAGATACCCGCCGCAGTTGCATGTTCTAAACAGCCATATTGTTCGTAAGAGTGGTCCGGACCACTCTTGGGATTTTCTCGTAGCCACGCTGTTTCCGCGCAATTTTTTCGCTTCGTGAATCCACTTACGAGCCTTTTTCAGTGACGTCACCAAATATAGCAACTGCATCACCATCGCTGACATGTTCCTGGACAGTCACAGCGCGCTTTACCGCAGCGGCCGATGTGATAACGATGGCCTCTTACGGCGTTTTTTTCGCTTCGTGAATCGACTTACGCGACAAAATTTCTCTTACGCGACAATTTGCTCGTAAGTGAGTTTTGTGAATTCGGCCGCAGATTCCTACATACACGACCAAAGTGAAAGGAACCAGAGAGACCAGAGCTCAGTCGGAGACCACAGAGCTACATCAGCGAACAGCCTGCTTATGCGCCGCATTATTAAGATTAATATTAAGAAGCGTGTCTTAATTGAGGTCGGTTCAAAAAGTCTTTTGTTTGCTCTATATTACAGGCGGTGTGCGCTTTGATCTCGAGTGGCAGAACGTGCGCGCTTTAATCTTTTTCGTGCATGGTGCGCCTCGGTTTTTTTTTTGCATTTTTTTAATCCTTCCGGTTTCTTCCTTCTTGTTTTCTTTTTAACGAATGCCTTCATGCATGAAATTCCCCCGGTAAAATATATATATATATATATATATATATATATATATATTGAGCTGTTTGTGTATGATTTCTTTCACCGCAGTCCGCCAGTTCGTTAAGCGCTAATTTAATTCGCCGTTTTTTACCTCTCTGAAAGGGCCCCTTATTAGATTGTCTTCCCAATACGCAAATGTGAAAGTAATTACTTCTAACGGAGTAACAAACGCGCAGAATCCCCGTGCATAGCAGTTCGCACGGTTTTCACGAACACACTGTGCGTCCAGCAAGGATCGCGCAATATTTTTTGCCGTATATATGCAGTGGTTTATTGCATCTTGGAACTCACGCGTAAAGAGCAAAAGGCCGATACAACACCGGGCCTAAAATATATATATATATATATATATATATATATATATATATATATATATATATATATATATATATATATATATATATATATATATATATATATATATATATATATATATATATATATATATATATATATATATATATATATATATATATATATATATATATATATATATATATATATATATATAGGGTGACTATGATTAACTAAAAAACGATGGATTTGTAGCGACAGTACTATTAACACTGAATATGTCTATTAACACAGAATAGTGTATGACCTCTGTCACACCTGTCCAGAGCACCATGGGATGTCCAAAACGACAAACGACATACTAGATATCCGTTCCCAAAATCGGCACACAAAATGTATTATCATTTCTGTTAAGGTCGTCACGAACTGCTAGAGTAAAGATCTGGAAGATTTGTACGTTAGAACCCCAGTGCATTTTCTATTAGATTTTTAACAATATCTCGAAAACTGCGGTACCATTTCAGCTATGCCGGCATGACATCGCTGCAGCTAGGATTCAATGCCGCCGTTTAGACACGTTAACTCAATCAATCAATCAATCAATCAATCAATCAATCAATCAATCAATCAATCAATCAATCAATCAATCAATCAATCAATCGACTAAATGTTTTTTTTTTGTTCCAACCAGCTGAGGGCTATATAAGCAATAAATTCAGGCAGATCCCGTGCGTGGTGGGAATCATTCCATGCGAAATCATTTAGCATGATACCGATTCCCACAAGGCGCGTGATCTCGCGAATTTTCTATCTATCTATCTATCTATCTATCTATCTATCTATCTATCTATCTATCTATCTATCTATCTATCTATCTATCTATCTATCTATCTATCTAGCCGCCTAGGTCCGGGCGCTCTCCAGGTCGTCTCCATAACTTGTAATACACCAAAATTGGGGATCTGTGTATGACGAACACGATTCACTGGTCATGACTCAACTCAAAACGACTGTCGCGTACGTCATGAAATCCTTTCCCTCAGTCACGTGCGGCACATACCCGCATACCACAGTTCATTTTATGCGGGTATGTGCCGCATACCCGCATAAAATGAAATGTGGTATGCGGGTATGTGCCACGGGTGATTCATAGTCTCAGTGAACACATTAACGGCGAACATACACATTGAAACTCAAGGCGAGTGAGGGAGCTGAAGACAGAACATCCATGGAAGACGTTCGACTGCCATCCACTCGTCCACGTGGTCTGCCAGAATGACGCAGTGTTCTCTTCATTTCATATGAGGCTGGGCGATAGCCCCATGCTGACCAAGGATGGCGTCATATTGACTGAGAGCCGCTTTGTAACACGCGAAGAAGCCGCCGCTAAGTGCCCTGACGGCATACGGCTCTACTACAGCAATGCGGACGTTGACCAATAAACGCACGTTGCCTCGACGCTGCGGACAACGTGTTATGTCATTCCGCATGCGATAACATAAGTGGCTATAAGAACGAGCAGGTACACAGGGACGCCCTGACCCAGGTGGCCAACATGAACGCAAAGCGACACGGGTAACCTGCCGGCCTCAATTTACCTGAGCATCGGCAAGCCGTACATGATCACGGCCAACATCGACGTAAGCGACAGCCTCGTTAATGGAAACATGGACACCTTGTGGTACATCGAGCGTGACGAACACGGCAACCTCTTGCGACTGTGGCTTGAATTTTTAACGTCCATGGTAGGCCATTGTCGCCCCAGCCAGGACGAAGTACATCACCGCACACCCTCAATAGAATTGAAATGAGTGCCCGTGGCACTGCGAACCACCGCAACCACGACATACGCCAGAAAAATATCTTTTGTAACAGGGCACAGTTTCCCCTTGCGCAAGCAAACCCCAAAACTATATATATATATATATATATATATATATATATATATATATATATATATATATATATATATATATATATAATATATATATATATATATATATATATATATATATATATATATATATATATAAGTCACAAAGGGCTACATACACCCAGGTAGTCTTCGGATCCACTGAAGTTGGTCTACGTAGCACTTTCCAGGGCTCCAGCCTCAACGGCCTATACCTCACCAACGCAAAAGGTGAATTCGGCTTCCAACATGTCGCCAGCTTTATCGACACAGTCTGTCGACGACATGACCCGGCTAGCAAACAGGCCTCTTGACATTGTCTTGGACCGGGCTACCACCTTCATTCGGTGCTACAACCACAAAAATCACCTCACGCTCTCCACTATCAACGTACAGTCTGTGCGGACGCTCTGCTCACAGAAATTTGTATGTGAGCACTTTCTGAAACCTGGAGCGATGAGCCCACTGCAATCATGGGATTCCAATGTGTCGTCCACAGCAAGCAGCTTCGTTGCAGGTGCGGTGGCGTGGCACATATAAGACATTTGTGCCTATCTTTAGCGTCATTTCGTAACGTCTCGCTGAATGTAAAATATCAAGCCACAGTCACCTTCCCGCCGCATGCTTCGCATTACATCAATTCTCACAGTACGTAGGATCTGCCGATTTTTTTGCATCACTCGTGTTGTGGCGTCGGCGTCAACACGAATTTTTCTGCAGCCTGCAAAAAACACTTTCGTGTTTTAGAAAAATGTGCTTACAAAAAAAAAATAATCTGAGTTTTGACGTCCCAAAACCCCGATTTGATTATGGGGGACGCCGTAGCGGAGGGCTCCGGAAATTTCGACCACCTGGGGTTCTTTAACGTGCACCTAAATCTAAGTACACGGGCCTCAAACATTTTCGCCTCCATCGAAAAATGCAGTCTCCGCGGCCGGGATTCGATCCCGCGACCTTCGCGTCAGCAGTCGAGCGCCATAACCACTTGACCACCGTGGCGGGGCACTTAGAAAAAATGTGTTCATTGTTTAGAAAAACACTTTAGTGTTGTAGGCTCTTCCCACGGGCATGACACCACCCCTCGCGAGTAACTTAGAGGAAAGCATCCCTGCTTATCGGACTCAGCAAGTATACAGCAAGTACACATGCACCCGGACGCGCATATTTTAAAAGATATGCCGCTGCAATCCACAAACGCCTTAAGATAAATTTTTGCTCATTGTTTGTCTGTGCATGCGCACTGGAGCAGCACACGCTAAAGAAGATGAAGGGAAAAAAAAAGGCACAAGCCCAGGGCACATGCTCTTGCTATTTCCGATAAGCTGGCAAGATTACGCCACTTTAATAGTGCGGTGGGGCAGTGCCATGCTGCGCACGGTTCAAGAGAATGCCTTGCACATTTTAGGTTGCTCCGCCGAAAAAAGTTGTGTCACCACCGAAAGCGAAGATCACGCCCACCTTACTCGGGAACCGGCCGTAATACATTCATAACAGCGTTTACTCAGTGTGCAAGAAAAGAAAGTGCGACGCCGCAAACCTTTCAGGTAATTGCACTCGCTCAAAGCCGATCTATTCGTATGGAGATTCCAGCTGCATAAACGAGCGCTTAGCACTCACTCGCGCGAGAGCAAAACTGGAGCAAAACCGAGAATAACGCGCTTCGACAGCGTTAAGTGCTATCTGTCGGGCACTGTCAGCGCGCCTGCACGTATAGGTTCAGAGACCGAAAAAATTTTCTCGCTCTCGCGTTATGCGCAAACGAGCCACTTCCTTTCACCTTCCCTGCCCCTCCCTCACTTCTCCCTTTAATAGTATTTTTTTTTTCTGCCTTTGGCGCGTGATGTGAAGCGGCGGCCCTGTTAAGGCCCGTCGTCGCGGTGGGACGCGTTCGGTCTCGTTGGAAAACGGCGTTGCCAAAGCGTGGATCGCAGGCATGAACAAGCTCCGTGCCCTGATTGCGAGCCCGCGAGAGAGCCGGTTGTGCGCCGTTGGTTGCCCCTGCGTGCGGACCGCGAGCGGCGCAAAGAGAAGAATTAACGGAAGCGTTTCTGGCGGAGGTGCTTGGGCGCCGTGCGCGCCGCAGGAGAAAGAAGGGACTCGTGTATGCTTCGCGCGCACACGACGCACACATGGCGTGCCGCGTTGCCTACTTCATTGCCAAGGTAATCGCCAGCGCCTGCGGTGCGCAATTAGCCCAGGAAACGGCTCGGACTCGCTCATTCAGGGCCCCCCATCAACCTGAAGAGCAAGAATAGCGAGAGGGACGCGATTCGGGCGAGAGGCGAGCGCCGGTATGGTGTAATTACTGGCTCGCGCGAAGCTGGCAGCGCTGCCGCCGCCACCACCACGCACGTATCCGTCGCGTTCACACTTGCGGTTTATCAAACACGCCATGCATCGCGAAAGATGCCGGGCACGATTACTCATCGCTTCATGCTCTCCAAAAAACTGGTAATTGCGGGACCATAAGTTGCCTGTCTTTGTACATGTCCTCTCTCTCTCTCTCTCGGGGAACACATCGTGTTTTGAGGCGCCTGCCTGCATCGGGCTCTCACCCGCGCAACGCAGCATCCTGCGACCAACATCTGGGTTGGGGGGGGGGTGAGGGGGGGACACACCGTACTGTTCGATGCCCCAGAACAACGAAAATAAACAGTGCGCCTTCAGTTCAGGTTCAGCAGATGACGAACGGAGTCGGCATTTTCTGCGCGTCGATCGCCACAGTAATAACGGAGTGGAACGGAGGCTGGAGACGTGCTAAGTTGCGCACCCAGCTAAGAAGCAAGAAACGACTAATGATGCTTCCCATAGTTACTAACTCCATTGCATCAAGGAGAAAACCTGCATGCAGAAAAGAAGAAATCAGAGTATGGGGCGAATTTGATTTCGTACACGTCGTATACACGACAGTCGTCAGGAGTTCATACATTCATGCAAGCGATCAACGCTTCAGGTTTGCAGACATTAGCTTGCCTCGTCACCATAAAAAAAAAGTATACTTTCGCGCTTACATTTAGAGGATTCGTTGGGACAAGCGTGATAACGTTCCCTTTTTACCACATGGTGAAGTTTATATTGGAGCGGATTACGCGCAAACTGTTCACAACTTGTCCCTTCCATTCTGAAAATTAAGTGCTGTTTCATCTAGCAGCTGTCTAAGTGCAGAAATTTTGCACTGTGAGTAGCAGTTAATAGCTCGAAACTTGGTTTACTGTGACAATATCTTTCGTTACGCCGCCGTCGTCATCGCGTCGCGTGCCCCCGGGCCCATCCCTTGTGGCGAAGAAAAACAATATGCCGCCTTGAACAGCCCTTGGCATTGAAGTCGCGCAACAGTAGCATTGTTCTGTTCAAGTACAAGACGCAAAGAAAAGTTAACAGACAGCCTCGCCATGAAGCGTCGTAGACAAAAATTGGTTTCGGAACACTTGATTGACAAGTGTGACTTGCTTTGAGGAACATGGACGGGAGGCAGTATGACTCTCGCGCTCGTGCCTTAGCCGATGAGCGATTATGCTCATGTCTCTCGATCGCAAAGGTTTAATAAAAGTACGGAGACTACGCGGTTGCCCAGCGCAAGCACTTCGGCGTTTCTCTTCCGTCTCCAGCCACGCTCTGCTTCCTTGGCCACGCGTGCGACGCGGTTTGGGAGCTGGGCGTTTGTGTTATGGCCAGATCGGCGCGACCGCACGAACCCTAGCATGACAAGACCGCGTCCGCTGTGCTCAAACTGAGCCAAGTCGGTGGCTCACGTGTATGTATACTGCATGCGTAGCGATGGTCTGCCCTGCGAAGCACGAACGGAAGCGCCGAGTCAGACGCAGGGGCACGCGGCGGCCTCTGCGATGAGCGGGAAGTCGAGAGCGGCGGCGATCGCTGACAGGGCGCAGCAGTCAGCTCGAGCAAGGCTTCATTCAGGCACGCGGGGCTAATCCGCGGACCGTTGTCTTTGTGGCGGTAGCTTAATGGGGGAGATCGCGAACGCGGCTGGGATTTCCAGGCGCCCCACTCAGAAATCCTATCGCACCTACACGCTCCAGCGGAGGCCTCCGGCGTAGGGGACACACCTTCGCTGCTGGCCGTTGCTGTCGCCGCCACCACTCACGAGAACCACCGTTCCCGCACCCTCCTGCCAGGTGCCAAGGCGCCGCGCACGCTCCACCGCATCAAGAGCGGAAGCCACACGAGCTCCTTCGCTCGATCGCGTGGAGTAGGAAAAGGAGGGAGGAATAAGTGCAGGCGGTACGATGCCCGTGAGCTTTCATCGCCAGGTTGGGGATGAAGCACCACGAGTGCAGTGTATACGTCTTGGCATACGGGAATACAAGTCGAGGCATCGGGAAATGCGGTGCCGAACAGGCTTTCATAAAGCGCGAAATACTGCGATATGGTAACCTTTTATCTGGGGATGTTATCTGCTTCAAGCTGTCTAAAATAATATGCGGGCCATCGGCGGCAAAAGTTTATAAGCGTGGAATCATCAAAAGTGCTACCTTTCTGGACGCCTTAGGTAGGGTGGAATTACGTAGAGGTAGACCGTTGTAATAGAAGCTGTCATATACACTCTTAATCATTTCCTGCTTAAAGTGGCAGTCTATAGCCCGGAAACGAGACGAAAAATCTAACGCCTATAGACTGTCTGTTTAGCCGGCACAACCTGTAGGCGGTGCCAACCGTAGCCGTCCTCGGCGTAGTAGCTTTCTTAGCGGCTCATCTCATAGGCGGGACTCAATATAGGCCGGAGATTTTTCGTCTCGAATCCCGGCTAGTTTAAGGCCGGCTATAGACATCTCCTTCGTTCCACGTGACCAGCTGTCCTGGCTACGGAGAGTCCTACCTACGCTGCGTCCCAGCTGCGGCGCGTCCTAGCTATAGGCGGTGTACGAAGCGGCGAAAAAAAGGATTTGGAGGCTTAGACACATGTTTTATGACATACATAATCCATACACACATAATACATTCAGAAGTAAACCACAAAGAATTCACAATGAACACACGGGGATTCGAACTCGCGAACACTCGATCGCCAAGCGCGTACGCTAACACTACACCACTGCACGCTGCGGCCACTGCGGTAAAAGAACGGGGTTTATATGCACCAATGCGTCGCTACGTGCTCTGGCGTATTCGTGCAGTGGAAGTCGTATTAAAATGTAGCGTTCACTGATACGTAAGGAGACATTTTTTTAATGACATTCGTGAAAATATATATGGGGGTCACTCAAGTTATTTCTGGGAGCATGCTTGAAGCGAATTTTGCGTGCTTGGTATAAAGATAAAACTGTTCCGCATATATTCGCACTGGCGCCTCAGTGACATTTAGAATCTTGGTGCGCATAATACCCGAGTTCTATTGATGTTAGCCGTCAGCCTGTTGCGTTTCGTGGATTGAACGAGTTTTCAACGTCAAGATTCGCTTGCGTGGAACGTGTGCTCGTAATCCATCCGCGCAAACCGCACAGCGACGTAGCCGATTCCAGCCGGAGTCCGCCATGTCTCAGTAACGTCGTGGCCGTTCACCGACCGACGTGTTACAGGCGGGTATCCGATATAGC
>NC_051176.1:239739882-239842247 GCF_013339695.2 Rhipicephalus sanguineus
TACCCAAAAACCAGCATAGAGCATGTGCGGCGCAAGTCATGTGACACACTGTCAGAAGGGCTAAACGGAATTTAAAAAAACCAACTCTTTATCTGTTAGAGCCACCGAAGGGTGACTGATGCATTTCTCTGCACACCTATTGATATAAAATAGGGGTGTGCGAATATTCGAAAGTTCCGAATATTCGTCGAATATTACATTCGAAATATTCGTATTCGATTCGAAAATCGTGTATTCGAAAAGTTTCGAATATTCGATAACTTCGAATATTCGAAAAATTCGAATATGCGATTCGAGTATCATGCATAAAATAACTCGTCTTCCACATTTCTGCTGCGTTCGTATAGCTAAAAACGTTGCCGAGAGGAGCGATAAACATCGTAAGTACACGGGGGCACGATCTCTGCTTGCGACGAGCGCCCCAATACGTATGATTTATTGCTGGTGCATCTCCGACGTGCAGCGCTGTTGGCGATCACGTAACCGTACATTTTCAATATTATGCGGCCGTAACGTGCCGCACTACCACTCGTTCACTATGCGGGACCACTTCTGAAGAAAGACAGTGACCCATGTGACTGGTGGCGGACTGTAGCCACCTTCAGATACCCCAGTCTGGCAAGGCTTTGCCCCATGTACCTCCTTATACCAGCCACTTCTGTTCCAAGCGAGCGTGCCTTTTCAGTGGCAAGGGGGGGGTCTCTGTTAAAAGGGAGCGCCTACTGCCTGATCATGTGGAGCAACTCATATTTCTTCATGATAACATCTAGTCATTACTTTCATTGTGCCGTGATATTTGCTTGCGTTGTGATGTGCATTGTGCTAGCCTGGACATTGTGTTCTGGAGATAGCAGTGTATGTTTTGTTGCCAGTCAGTCTGTTAATGTTTTTTTTTTTCAAATAGCTACATGTTAAATAAAATATTGTTACTGTGGAGGCATTTTTCCTTTGATATTCGATATTCGATTCGATATTCGAAGGTGGATATTCGTATTCGATTCGTATTCGAAAAATTTGATATTCGCACACCCCTAATATAAAATGCTTCCGTAACTTCCCGTGTTAGTTTGTCTTTATCTGCAAACAAGATATCTGTATCATGAAAAACGGGTTCACAATGGCATGATTTACAATGATCAGACAAGTGTGAAAATGTTTCTTTCCCTAGTGAGTTAGCATGCTCTTTAAGCCGTGTGTTGATACAGCGGCCAGTCTGTCCTATGTACATACTTCCACAGGTTAAAGGTATCCGATATACCACCCCTTTTCGGCATTTTGTTAACTTCGATTCCTCCTTTAAGCCACAGCTGCATTTATTTCCCCCCACTCTGAACTTTTTTGCAACGGCCTGGCACAAATGTTGCGCCTTAATGGGGGCGCTGAAAACAACTTCAATTCCATATCTTCCGCCAACTTTTTTTAACCCATGAGAAAATTTATGAACGTATGGCAAAACCGCACAGTGCCTTTTATCTTCACTGAAGCGTTTCCTTGAAGGTGATGCCTGCACACCCTTCACTATCCTTATAACTTTATCAACAGCAATGAAAGAGAGTTTTTCAAAACAAGTTGCACGGCTATCCTCAGTACGCTTCCCGGAGCAGGCTATCAACAGAGCTGTTGATAAAGTTATAAGGATAGTGAAGGGTGTGCAGGCATCACCTTCAAGGAAACGCTTCAGTGAAGATAAAAGGCACTGTGCGGTTTTGCCATACGTTCATAAATTTTCTCATGGGTTAAAAAAAGTTGGCGGAAGATATGGAATTGAAGTTGTTTTCAGCGCCCCCATTAAGGCGCAACATTTGTGCCAGGCCGTTGCAAAAAAGTTCAGAGTGGGGGGAAATAAATGCAGCTGTGGCTTAAAGGAGGAATCGAAGTTAACAAAATGCCGAAAAGGGGTGGTATATCGGATACCTTTAACCTGTGGAAGTATGTACATAGGACAGACTGGCCGCTGTATCAACACACGGCTTAAGAGCATGCTAACTCACTAAGGAAAGAAACATTTTCACACTTGTCTGATCATTGTAAATCATGCCATTGTGAACCCGTTTTTCATGATACAGATATCTTGTTTGCAGATAAAGACAAACTAACACGGGAAGTTACGGAAGCATTTTATATCAATAGGTGTGCAGAGAAATGCATCAGTCACCCTTCGGTGGCTCTAACAGATAAAGAGTTGGTTTTTTTAAATTCCGTTTAGCCCTTCTGACAGTGTGTCACATGACTTGCGCCGCACATGCTCTATGCTGGTTTTTGGGTATTTATATGTATCGTTCCTTTGAAAAAATAAACAGTTGAGAGTTAGCGCTAGTGTGTCTCTTGCTTGTCCTTGTCTTCTGTGCGCGCTAAAAAAGTTTAAATTATAAATGCTTCGCATTTAAAAACAACGGGGAAAAATAAATCCGTCATTTTTGTCATCAAGATATGAAAATTTACGTGCGTAAGGTTAATTCGAGCAGTATACTACATGTCCAGAACTAAATGCAGTCTGTAATTGGGCAGCTAAGTTCCAAATAGACAAGTTTGGGGAGGGAAGCGGAACTAACGACCCCCCTCCTCCACTTCCCCATCCCACCCATATCTGATGCCTTATTACATTGTGTGTAGACAGGCGATGTGTGCTGGGCCTTAAAATTTTCTATCAATGACGTAGCACTAATGGAGCCATGACAGCAGAAGCAGATTTGTATAGCTCTACGTTACAGCGACTCTACCGTCCAATCCTCTGAAAAGATTTCAGGAATGCCGTACCTTATTCAGTGGCGCGAAGGCTGCCGTCGTTTTGAAACACATGCGCTATACCCTCGCTAAACAAGATCATGATTATTTGAACGAATAATATCTCTCGTCAAAGCTGCCGCTCGCTACCTCGTTCTAGCAACGAAGGAGACGAAAACGCCGCCGCTGCTATTCTATACACACATGTTCTTTCCGAATGTCAGAAGCCAACGACGCGCGTGGCTCGCCTGCTGAATAGCGTTGCACACAGTTGCAAATCGACTCAAGTGCACTCTTTCAAGTCTGTTGCTGCGTTGGCCGCGCCGCTCAATGGGGACGGACACTGCACAGGGTAGCCACTGCTGAAAGTAGGGGCTCTGTTCTGGTAGAAGGTCGATCGGCGAGAAACGCCTCGGCTACAAAGTGCACATCCGACATTGAACAGAAATCGGTTGGCTGTTTTTCTTTGGCTCGAAATCCTGCAGGCGTGGCATCACTGCTTGCATTGCTTCGCATTTTTTATGTTTATGAACTTTGCCTTTCTATAGGTGGGATTATTATTCAGCCCTTTCAACAAAGGAATTTTTGGGATGACATACGGATTTATAGTGGCCGCTTCGCGAGACCTACTTGAAGAATCGTGTTTCGTCCTTTTGTTTTTTATCTTTTTGCGTGCATACGCGTGTTCACGTAAACGCATCCAATATAGCCTGCACAATTTTACGCAGCGATCGAATATTGCGTGAGAAGCCTCCAGTGCAGTATTCCACTCACACTTTGATCGCGTTACCTTTGTTCCCCTTCGATTCTGCCTTGCTTTTGGTGCTCATTTCTTGAGCCCACTCCAACACTTGAAATGGTATGCGTTCTTTAACAGGACAAGTCTGCAAGGACCAACGCCTTTTCTCGATGGACGTACTGTTGTGGATGTCACCTGACTGTTTTATTATTATTTTTTCTTATCCAGGTTGCGCAATATCATCTCGCTGAACCAACTCCTGCCCCAGGTTTTCGCTGCACTATTCTCACGCACCATACATTTTTAAAAAAGTGCGATTATGTCATGTGCTGGCTGTACAGCGGACGTCTGGCCTATAAAGCTGGCTTTTGTACCAGCTGCGCTCAGGCATCCTGCACTATCAAGATGGTGCTTCGGTACTTTAATTTACCACCACATTAGCTTACCACTGACATTAGCTTAGTTATGATTTGCCAGTGCTTTCAGGTACTCAGGCAAGCAAATAAATCGAGACTCCAAGCATTCGCTGTATACCCTTGTGCACCACCTTCGCAGTGAATGCAAGGTTTTTCGCAATAGCTCGAGTTATCTCAAACGAGCGTCACCGAGGCCCTTTAATTACTGCTAATATAAGCACCTTAACACGTCAATTTTGGGCATGACTTCGTAAAGAGTAAACAGCGTCGTTTCGCGAGCCAGAAACTGACGACAATGTAAGCGATGAATGAACATGCACGAGCGAGTTTATCGCTACTGCTCATGTCGATATATTTGTCATCTCTATAAAGGTTCGTGCAGAAAAGATAAGGCCAGTATTAAACTTGCTGTAGCGTAGATTTGATTAGTAAAAGTTGCTTCGCAAGTTGCGATTCAACATATCGCGCTACGCGCCTCGACCAACCAGATCCGAATCAGTTGAAGTTTTACTTTGCCCTGCATTGCATGTGCAGTTCAGTTCTACTGTTTTTGTCGCATCGGTCAACTTCAGGTCGGCTCTGTGCGGGTATCTGCTAAGCCCGGACGACTGCAGCACGAATGCGATGACGTGCACGGGACGGCCAGAGCAGCACGAGGAAGAGACGGCACTGCATTCAGTGGTGTGGCCCGCTGCAATGAAACTTTGTCGCTTTCGACGATGCATGTGACACTGTCGCCAACATCAGTGAGGATTGTGCTCAGAAACAAGGGGACAGCGACACGGAATACCAAATGTTATCCTCGCCACACGTCGAAAGGCGACAAACCTTTCGACGTGTACGGTGCACTTGCATTAAGCTAATACTTTTCACATCGCTACGCTAAAAAGAGATTGACTTAACGAATTTCCGTGACAAAGAGGAAAGAATAACGCGCTGAGAGTTCACTCATCGTTGACCAAACCGTCTCCGTCAACTTTCGTCGTGAATTCTCGAACGACGAATACCATACACTCTGCTACTCAAGCGGCGACTTCGGGGTTTCGTGTGTTTGCAGCTAGGTGCCGACTCTGGTCGATCTTGAGGTCAGTACTGTCAGCGCCGTCCACAATCAAGGGCTTCAACGTGGAAGCAGAAAAAGGCATGATTTGTGGGAAAGACAACGTCACTCCTCACTCGACCACCAACATCTGCACCCATCCTTTCCCTCACACGAACTCCAGGGGCCAAACTATCAAAACTTCTCTTTCATTAGTGTGTTTTACCACTTGTCAGCCGGCTTCGCTAATTATATGTCCCGCATCGTGATTGGCTCAAACATTCTCTGCCGAAAATTTTTAGCGTAAGACGCTTTGTGAACACGGGCCCAGGTCACTAGTCTTTAAGTGGTAACAGGCAGGTACACCCCGGCGCCCGAGCACTTCCGTCTTCACTGCCCTCTGAGACGACGGCTGGCTGCCCCATGGAGTGGTTACCACTCGCGCACACCTACTTGCTACAAAATCGAGAATGAAATCTGTCTCATCAATCTGGCAAGCATGCCGACAATAGCAAACAGTAATGGTACACTGACAGGTAAACAAAGAAACGTTGCCGCCTGTCGATACTTGACATAGGAGAAACGAAGAGGTATGCAAATGCTTCTGCAAGGATTTTCAGAGACTCGGTAGTTATCTTTGCGCACAGTGCATCAGTTATTCTTACAGACTTCAGGAGGGCAGATAGCCAAAACCGGTCGCATGCAGCAAGCAACGAACTACGTAGTACTGCCAGCTCTTGTGATGAAGTTGTTTCGTGCGCCGCCGTATATGGCCTGTCTTCATCAATGCCGTTACACTGTACAGTCGCCGCGCGTCTTTTAGGGGACTGCACACTCCTGTAAGCTGGTGTCGACAGGCATGGAGCATCAATTAATTAAATTCTGGAGTTTTGCGAGCCAAAACTACGAAGTGATTACGTGGTACGTCGTAGCGAGGGACTTTGGGTTAATATTGACAACTTCAGGTTTTTAACTTGCGCCTTAGGTGTAAGTAAATAAACGTTTTTGCATTTCTCGCTCATCGAAATACGGCCATCGGGGCCGGTAATCGAACCGACGCCCTTGTCAAAGATGTGCTTTATGCATGCACCACCATCGTAGTAACATCCCTGTTCTTCGAACTGTCATCAGAGAACTCGGAATCGGCTGCATCGGATGCTACTCAAGAACTGAGGCACCTCCGGGCAGCGCGTGATCCATCGCTCCAGTCAGACCTGTCCACCACCATCTTTTCCCTAGCCGGAAAACATTCGTTACATGGCTTAATGAAAGGCTTGTGAGTGTGCCCTCAAATTGTCAACAAGCACTTTTAAAAATCTTCGAATGCATGTGTTTAGATTGAACGGCGATTGACGATGAGTGAACTTTGTTTCATTAGAAAAAAAAAAGAAAAAAAAGATCTTCATGTTTGATATCAGAGTGCTTCTATTGACGCAGGCGTAATGTCTTGTATAGGGAGACATTTTATTTTTTTACTTGGTCACTTTTGGGTCAAACGCAGTGGCGTAGCCAGGTTTTTTTTTTTCTCCAGGGGGCGTCGCCCCTCCGACTGAGTCGTGGGAGCTGGGCAGGCGGGTGTTGTCTTACGTCGTTTTATATTACAGGTTTTCTATGGTGGACAGAAGTATCAGAAAAGGGGGGGGGGGGGGGGAGGGTACGTGCCCGGTGTGAAATCCCCTGGCTACGCCCTTGGTCCAGCGTCGTCGTTTCGGTCTTTTGTGGTTTTCTTTTCATTTCGTTTGCTGACTTCGATGCATGAGCTTGTCCAACTCACTGTTCTTATCAATAAAAAACAATGTCGCAAGCATTATAAACTCATAACATAGGACATGATTACTAGCGTAAATGGGACGGGAATGAGACGAAGGAACACGGGACCTTCTCGTCCCCGTTTCTTTTACGCTAGTAATCATGTGCTATTATGCTCGATGCCAACTAGCCCAACTTTACGCTTTAACTGTTTTGAACTCATTTCTTGACACTGATTGCGATTGCAGCCGACCGCCAGGATTCGGGGCAAATGACAACCATCATATGCGCAGTGACATCGACAGGACGGTACTTTCAGGCCATGGGAGTACAAATAACGCACATGCTGCAAGTAGCTGGATTATTTGAGGTACAGACTGCCCCATGCGCGGCATCTAATGCAAGCGCGCCTGCATGTATATAGGCCACTGCGCAAGAATTTCTCAGGATCTAGTGGCTTTAGTGGTACTGCTTGCACGCATGAATTGGGCCAACAAGAAGACTCACCTTTAAAGGCGTCATGAGCCACACATCGAGCTTGGTGAAAAAACACATCCTGCGGAAAGCAGACACAGCTGTGGATGGACAGCTCAGCCAAATGTCGCAGTTGTGCGCGGTAAGGAGAGTTTACAAGCGGAGCTCGAAGGTGCCATTTTCTCATGCGCCCTCTATTCATACAGATGCCTGTGCTCACTCTCTTCGGAGCTGCCGTCGCCTGCTGTTTGACGTCAAACAACAGATAGCATGCCATTGGCCAATAGCCGACACAAATCAAGAGCGGCATTTGGATATGATGCGCTTCATGTCGCAGGGTGCCGCCACGTGTCGGCGCCGGGCTCCGTAGTCTGCTAACATTATACAGTAGCCACACTTTTCGCACAGAAATTAGAACGGGAGAGAGCTATCGCATTTCATCACAAGCGCTCAAGGTCATGACGCGCGCTGTCGTAACTTCTTCCCCCGTGTCGTCCCTCCCTGTGTAGCTTCCAGCGCGCTCGTCGGGAGGAAGGAAGAGAGAAAGCGCTTAAAGCGTGCGACAAATCCCTGTAACTCCTACGCCCGTTCTCGACGGATTCGAGAAATTTTTGCGGTAATCGATTCGTGAGAAAATAAACTCCGGCACTGAGGTCATTCGATGCTTACTTGGAAAAGTGGTCGAGGATCCGTTTAACGCCCAAACATGTAGATCACTATACTGCACGCCGCGGTGGCTTAGCGGCTCTGGCCTTGCGCTGCCCGGCACGAGAGCGCCGATTCAATTACTGCATACGCCGGCCGCATTTCGATAGGGGCGAAATGCGAAAAAACGCCAGTGTACTTAGATTTGAGTGCGCGCTAGTGAACAGCGGGTTGCCAAAAGCACGATATGGTTTTGCCTACGCACAACCATTTCGTGGTTTTGGTACTTAACAGTCTAGAACTTTAATTTAATATCGCTATGCTACTCTTACTCTTTATTACACGACTTTACATGAAAATCATTAGAGCGATCATCTCATGCCATGCGGGCTACAGTACACTTACAGTCGGCGCAAAACTGGATGAGAGTACGATGACGCAACTTACAAAAACGACCTATTTCCTTCTGTCCGATTCACGATTGATAAAAAGAAACTTAATATGGCGACATTGCGATATCGCACTGCCTTCAGATGCCGATTACGAAATATTCTATCCATTACCCTCTGCATTTCCAGCACGTTGTTTGTTGTCGGTAGGCGATTAATCAAAAGGATGAGGGCCAATTAACTGAAGTACCCACATAGGCGAGTAGTAAGGGAACGAGCTACCCAACGAGTGACACGTGAGGTTGAGCAAGTGCTCGCCATTCGCGCTGCGTTGACCTCCAGGTGAGTTCTATACCGACGTGGAACTCCTCTACACCCTGCGTGAGCTGCGAAATACGCGCCGTAAGCTCATGCCTCTTTTGGGAAATAGTGGCAAGTATAGTTTGTGGTTATGCTCTTCGATAAACCGCGCGGCACTGAGCCCTGAATATATATAGACCCTTGCAGGTGGGCACGAATGAGCGCTTATTCTAGTTCGGTTAACAAGTCTTCAGAATGGCGGTTTCCCTCACGCAGACCGCATTTAGCGGGATGCATGTAAACGCGGTCAGGTCTGGCTGGGTGAGCTCGACCTGCTTTCGCCAAATTCATGTAAACGTAAGTACTGTGTCAATGTCTTTTAACAGAGCAGCTGAGGAACGCTGGCGTAACTGTTGTGCTTACTTGACGGCGGCGACGAGGCGCCGTCACGCTGCTCCGCCGAGCTGAAGACGCTCGGCGAAGCGTTGACAAAGGACGAGGCACGGTGCGAAAAGTATACTTTATTGATATCAACACACTTTTTTTTAATATTTACACAGCAAGGAGATAAAATGGTGAAACAGCAAAACAAAGGCGTAAGGCACGTTCCCACAAAACAGTAATGATGTTTTTTTTTTTCTCAAAACATTAACAAAATCGACAGCGCCGTACCTTTGTGTGCACATTACGCAAATATCACTTTTACAGCTTACGTTTCTCAACAGGTGAACAAAAAATATCCACGAACTAACATGCACATATACACACACGTGATATATCTATACACCGTCTGAAATCGGCCATTTAGACCGTGAAAGAGGGGCCGGGTGATCCAACGATCCAACGATGCAACAAACGTACATCAACGACATCGGTATTTGTACAAGGAAAGTTGTGGCTCGTGCACACGGGCGAAGGGCAAGTGCGGGGTAACTGACGCTTGTAGATGTAGATATGTAATATATATTGTATATACATATATATGTTATTTCTGTATGTGTATATAGCATTCTTATATTTGATTCTCTTTTTAACAGGCTTCATAAACCGTACATTGAGCTGAGTCGCGGCTGAAGAGCGATTCAACCACATCGGCGAACACTGCGCCGAGAGCGGAGCCCTGCAGCGGCTCGCGGAGGCTACGTGTCGCAGCACTGTCCGACGCAGAGCACAGTCAGCTTCTTGCGAGAGTTCATTTTGCTTTCTTCCTTCCGTGCACCAAAGGGAAAAGGGCCGCTTTCTCTGAACAGTTGGCTTTGACACCTGTGCGGGCAGTGGGCGCTGGAAACAGAACGAAGGGGGCAGCGAGCGGGTTATCGATGGGGCGGTCACGGTGGTCACAGATGCGGGTGCCACCCGCGGCAAGACAGCCAACGGGCCGCAAAAATCCTTGCCGCTGGGAGTATAGGACGCTGAAAAAAAAAAAAGAAGAAGAAGAGATAAATGTGTCCACAGTAACTGATGACCTCACCCTTCTAGCCAGCGAGAAGCAATACAGAAGGAGAGCACAGAACAAAACGATTACGCAGCTTGAAAACGCGCTGCAGCTCTCTCCAAGAGCACGTTCGATTTTCTCATGGCGGCCCTGTTTACATTAGTTCACCGTAACGTCGGCCGTTCTTTTTTATGGGCACCTCTGACTTTTGCTTCTCTAAACTTTCAAATGCTTTCATCCGCATCTTGCTCTTTTAATAGGAAGTTTGGAAGTGAGCCAGCTGTTCTGGAATAGCGTATTTTGACAGGCTCGAGTTTGTAGCTCAACTATCGGTTAAAGTTTATACTTGGATGTACACGTGACCGGGAATTAGGGGTCATCGACTATTGGAGGCTCTTGAAGATACAAGCTGGAAAACGGGGCTGTACGTATTTATGGGAATGCCGTTTTACTCGAATAAGGAGCTTTTTAAACATTTAAAAATAAAAGTAGAGCAGCCGAGCGCCAAATCCCACATAAGTGCTATTGTATATCGCGGTAAAAAACCCTTTTCAAGTTAATGGAAGTATATATGACAGCCTCTGGGAGCCGTCGAAATTTGGGGGCCGTCTTGCGCGAAATATGATCTACAAAAAAAAAAAAGAGAAAGCAACAAAATACGTACACGTTGTCGATCGGTACACTCCCCGATGTTTACAAACTTTAATGACATCGACCCTCTCTTCGCGATTGACAACACGCCCTGAAAACACCAGAAAGTTGTTCCGAAAGTGCTGTCTTCATAACGCAACCAGAACAATCAAGATATATCTACAATAGTATCTATGTGACCATGCTGTCGTACGCAATCTGTCAAAGCGCCACAAAGTCACATAATATGGTGTTACCGTTACACGGTGCATTGCGTCACACGGGAAGTCTGTTGCGCAATTTTTGCCGCGGCCGAGCGCCTTTCAGTGAACAGAGATCAAACTGCTTGCTTCTATTGGGTTGTAACATGGTCAATTTTCCACTGTATGCAGAGCGGATTCATTTACTATAACACCTCCGTTTAGGGCATGCATATAATATTGACCCGATAGAGTTAGCACTTGTCAGGGCGGCCAGTGGGCTTAGTTACGTCCGCAGCTGATGGCGAGGGACTGGCGCCAAGCATGCGAAAAGGACACGCCCTTTCAAGCGAGCTGGTGCTTTCGTCACGCGGTACCGGCTGCCAGTTCGACAACCACACCGGCACGTCAGTTGCAGGTTCTGCAGTCCTTTGTAAATGAGCGCATTATAAGCCGTATCTCAAACGCTCTATCGACTGCTCATACGTACTGTTGTAGTCAGGTGTCATGAGATAGACGGTGAGACACATAAGTACACGTTTAATTAATGGTGTCTCTCCGACGTGTTCTACCTGAAGAAGGAAGTCACGCGTTGCTGGATCAACGACCACCCGTCTTATCACTAGGTGCCGTCTCGCCCCGCATTCACTAGCTGCCATCACCAGTTCACAGACAGTGGCTGCTTCACTAAGAGGCCGCATCCACGGATGTCATAAACGCAGTCATCCTTACTTCCTTATCACCGCCGTGACGAGCTAGCCATCCGTTTCGGAATTTGTTTTCTTCTGAGCTTCGTACTAGGTACCATTCCAAGCACATCCCGTTGTTATCCTTGATAAGTCTTTTATGCGATATCACCCATGTACTTTGTGGCACTCATCGCGTCAGCCAACCTAACCAAATTTTATGTAAAGCCTTCAATTAGTTTTAACTATGCAAAGCTTGGCGTAGTTACTTCACTTTGTTTTGTGTTTTGATAACGATACTATTTACGGGGTATATAAGAGTGTCCTTACTAGAAGGCAATGTACGAGCTCGTGCGGTGGTAGCACGAAAATTGACGCGTCTGCCGCACTTGAAACGATGTTGTGTCATGGAGTTAACCTACATCAATACCGTTCCAGTTACCGATTTGCATCAGCTGAGCCAATCACGTTGCCTTGTCATTTATTTTGCAGCAAGTCAAACCGCTGGTGCTCCGTTCTATCACCGTTGAGCTGACAGACAGCGTACACAATCGTTAGTTGATTTCGCGTGAAACAGACGGAAACCTGCGCTAACGGGGGCCCACTTACAGTCGATGGACAACCAAGCCGACCCTTGTATATAGAAGGAGAGTAAACTCGGTTCTCTAGTTATATCGCATAAACATCGCATACTTCCGTCAACTATAAAATATATTTGCTTTTCGCAGTCCCGCATTCAAGTAGTGCAAGTGCTGCAAGAAAGCAACTAACTTCACAGGCGCGGGCTGAGGAAGTTTAATATTTGGGTCGACCCGTCTCTGCTCGCTTGCATGATTATTATCCGCACACGAAAACTGCGCAGATAACAGACACTGCTAGGAAACCGAGCACTGCGGAGACCGATGCTGGGTTAAGCACGCCGTACCCCGACGACGGCGCAAGGCGCACCTCGGATCGGCTCGGGCGGCGCGTCACATACAGGCGATCAACGAGCGGTTCCGGAGCGACAGCTCAGCGCTGATGAGGAGCATTGCATGGAGTAGCCATGTACACGACGTGCATAATTGTCGCAAACAGGCTGCCTCCCTCGGCAGGATGCATATTGATGAGCGGCCGGCCGGCGTGCGCTGCACGGAAAGCAGCCGAGCGCGCTGGTCATTCACCGCACTTGCCGGCGGCTGCAGCGTGCATGCATGCATGCATGCATGCATGCATAGAGAAGGGTGGAAAACGGCCTTCAGGGCGACGACGCTGCGTCGTCGAACGGCGACGCCGTCGCGCCAATCTTCCGAACAACGTGTTATTTTTTCTTCCCAGCTTTTGATTGCCTCTCGAGCGCACCTATGGATAATGACGAGCATATACAGGGGCGGACGCGCCTGCGTTGTCAACCGTCCATGACAGGATAATGGTCGATTAATTAGAACAGTGGACAAGAAGAACACTGGGAGCACCAGTTACTTTGTTTTTAATCGCTGAACACAATGAACGCGTGCAGCAGTTGTGAGTCAGAGATGCCTCGATACGTTAAAGCTCAAGTGATTATGGTTCACGAAATTGTGAACTTCGGAGACAGCACGTGCTGCGTTATACGGGCACTCGTCAATGAAGAAGGAAGAAAACTCGACGCGTTGCGATGCATGCATACGCGCCAGTCATGTTTCGATCAATGTTGTGGTACATGGTGACCGACGTGAGCTCTACGGAAAGTCGTCAGCATTTGCCAGAGCCCAGTGAATTATAGTATTATAAGTGCTTTCGCGTAGAGAATGCGCTGTCACTTTAATATGGGTGGGGTGTGTTCAATTTTAGTTGTCGCGTTTCTCCATGTGTTATCTATATTATTTTCAGAGATAATTAGGAAAGCTTAATGAAAGCAACAGATGTGGCGTATAGCGGATAGAACTACGAACTTGTAGTATACACAAGGTCGTTGTTTCGACCCCACGCAGAATTACTCGCTCTGATAATAATATTTTGATGCCATACGTGATGAACGAACGCTATTGGCCCGTTATCTAGCTCATACCCCGCTGTCCGCAAAAGAACATTAATAAGAACGGGCTGGTCGGGGTCAAGAAAAGCTGCGATGAGTCACTCCCAAGGTGACAAGTACCACAACGCATAAAAGCAATTTGGGCTGTCAGCAAAAAGAGCACGAGGACGAAGAAAAGAAAGACGGAGACGATCACAAAACGATCCAATTTCTTGTACCTTGTGTTCTCTGGCGTCATTTGCTATAATCTTTATTAAATGCTATTAAGCAGCAGTGGGCGTATTTGCTCTTCTTTCAGAGAAACAAACATACAAAGCAGTGACCTCAGGGACCGATCAAGTTGTACTTCATAGCGCGGGCAGTTTTTACGCATTTTCATGGGCGACCGTAGGGTGGGTGGGGGTGGGGGCGGCAAGGGGGAGCTCCCCCCTGGTATTTCGGATAATATTTTTCCATGCAGTTGCGATAAGCTACACAGCTTGATTAGCACACTCAGGTCCCGCATATCCGTGTTAAATGGCCTTGAGGATTGCCAGCCAACTTTGCAGGTTACACACTATTGACTAATCTTGCCGGTCATGTCACGGCAGTGAAAGAAATCATGGGTTCGAAACAGCGCGAAAATAACGAGGACACAGAAAGAAACAGACGGGACCAAGCGCTGGGCTACCAACAACGTTCTTTTTTTATTTGTGCGAACACGAGCCCGAGAAATCTATGAAGCCTTCGCAATGCATAACGTTGGGTCAGCATGTATCAGTTTACCTTCGATAGAGATTAGCTATATGCCCCGTCAATTTGATGCGTTGTATAGGGTACAGCGCATGCGCTTTTTCAATTCCCCTCCCCCTTCTCTCATGCGAAGAGCGTATTTATTCGTGTTCGCACAAATAAATAAATAAAAAACGTTGTTGATAGCTCAGCGCTTGGTCCCGTCTCTTTCTTTCTGTGTCCCCGTTATTTCGCGCTGTTTCGAACCCATGAAGGCCTTACCAACAAGCTCAAACCCATACCCTTTTAAAATGAAAGAAAGGCTGCCAACTCTGGACGCCCCCTCCCCCACTGCAAAAAGTTCTGCGGATGCCTGTGCACATTTCCCTCGCGGGAGCAGCGGATTTAAATTGCCTTGGACCTGCTCTTTCTTTTTCTTTTTGAGGGGTGGGGGAGGGGGTTTTTTTTCTGGAAACGTTCGCCAAATTCTTGCGAACGAGAGGCTCGCGTCAATAGCAAATAGTACAGCACGCGACACTTTGTGACAGCGATCAGCATCCTACGAAAGCCTAGTTACCATAGGAGGAACCGCTGCGCAACCCAATCGATTTGTCTCGTCAAGCCAGCCCAAATAGCGACCCGGATGAAGCAGCCATCTCGGAAAGTGACACATGTCTCACTTATGAAGGGGACTCGGCATTACACGGCCAGAATCAGCTTGTTCACCGTCTGAGAGCAAACATACTACACTACCGTGTCGTCCAAGCTTCAGACTGTACGACAGCCTAAATATAGGCTTCTTTATGTGACGTCCTAACCTTCAACAAGTGCTCTAAAGACAGTTCAGACGATAACGCCGAAACCCAACTCTCGTAACATTGGCCGGGCATTCTTGGCGCACTAGCGAGGGATTGTGTAGGTACTTCTATCGGCGACAATGCTACAAGGTGAGACTATGACTCGGCTGTAGCTTCAGTGGCCTGCGCGATTATCTCTTTTCTTTTATTTCTCCTACAAAAGCCAATCGTAGCAGCGCTTTCGTTAAGCCATTCGGGAATCGTTGTAGAGAAAAAGATTCGAACTGTCTTTTTGGGCAGTTTGTGGGGTTAATCTAAAAAAACGAAAAAAAAAAACACATAAGATACACTTTAATAGCAGTCATATACGAAGAAGCTATAGAAGCCCAGACAGACGAACACTGGCTCTGCTCTTCTCATCCCCGAGACGTGCAAGGCTGAGTCAGACGCAGTCGACCGTTCGGCGATCTAAATGAAACAATAAGACAGTCGGATAGCACTTTGTGCCGAAGATAAAGGAGCAGCTCTCTCTCCTTCCCATCCTTTTCTTCCAAGCTCTCTTCTTATGCCACACCGCCCCCGTTTGTCTGCTACAGTGGAAAAAGAATAAAGGTAGCACGGAAGAAGCACTCACCAGCGTGACAGATAGCCAAGTGCAGGAGAGCCAGCTTCTGTTTCTGCGTCTGCAAAACGAATCACGAAGGGCGAACGTTAGGGATCGAGCAGAAATATATATAGAAATTTAGTTGGGAAAAGCACACACAGCAAAATGGGGACGACAGCGGTGCGGGCATAGATCCGGGATACTTTTACTGGAATATTTCTCATTCCGAATCCATCTCTTCCTTCCGCGTCCTTTAGTATCGCCGATGTTCTGATTTGGAGAGCGGCGCTTCTTCGCGAAGAAATCGCCGGTACACTTGGCGCCATTCCATTGTTCGTGATCTCTGTACTTTTTCCGACAATACTTGGAAAAGAAGAAAAAGAAAACTTGCTGCGAAGATGCTCTTGACAGAGTAAGACAGGAGGGTAGAATTTAAAAAAAATTCGAACAATTTGGTATACAAATCTGTCTACTACAAAAATTTTGACGCCAGGAAAGACACGATGCTCAATCATGCGATATGCTTCTCGCGTACTTCTATTGCACTAACAGTGTTCGATATCGGCAAGTGCTATGAATGTTCATGCGAATGATTTATCTCAGCAGCTCAGTTGAGGGCCCCTGTGTTGCACCGGTAGACGATCCCGAACTCTATAGATCTTCTTATAAACTTAGATAACAGTAAACAGTTAGATGCGCTGACTTATCCGGAATACAGTTAAGACATGCGCAAGAATATCTGATGCCTGCTATGGTCCATGTCTATTGCACATTGGGTTTTAAGTCCAGATTGTATCCAGTTACATGAAAAGAAGGGAAGTGATTGTGCTGCATAACGATGCTGCAAGTCTAGTGACAAGCACGTCACAAAAGGTGCACTTTCTATTTTCGTTGCTAAATATCCATGACACATTATAACTTCTTTTACCCAATAAAAACCCAGAAACATTAAGCTTAGTCCTTCGAAAATGAGGGTTACTATTTTCCAAGAATACGTAGGCCCCTTAAATTTCACTATACCATAAATTACGAAAAAAACAGAAATTGACATTATAAATGAACGAAATATATCAGGAGTTATCTCTTGAAAGATAAAATAGGATATATTCACATTAAATAATGTGTGGCAGAGCTTTACGTTGCTTTTGGGAACTATACAGCCACAATGTAGATCTCTGCTACCGATATATATATATATATATATATATATATATATATATATATATATATATATATATATATATATATATATATATATATATATATCATACTTGAAGTATTCGAGGGGTTGTTTGCATCTCATATTCATTATTTATGGCTATACTTCAGGCAACCACGACCCAGACGAATGCGCAAAAGAAGTTTCACAGTGCAGTAGAAGGTTGTCCGCCGTATTCTTTGCTTTCCACGTCTCTCACCAAAAGAAAATTAGTTTCATGTACATGAAATGCTCATGTACGTGCATGGAGTGCCACACCTTGAAGCCCTGCATTACTCAGGTGATGCAATGAAAGATTACATCTCATTTATCGGATCGCTCTGATAGTGCTTTTATGTGCGTCCGACATAATGACACTTGGCACATTACTTGATCCAATCTGACTATAAATTATTCATAAATATATTTTCCGTATACACAATACAAATATGTACACAGTCCACTGCAGGCCTCAGCTGTATCGGGACCACTTTGTCAGCGCTTACTGGTTTTTCTTATTCATTACAATATTGCTTTCTATAAATATAAATTATATACATTTCGCTCTTAGTACACTGCATTACATAAATGTTCTAGGAACATTAATGTGCCTACTTTTCAGTTGCTCTGTTAACTTAGAAGCTTCAAGAGAGAGTATGCGAGCTGTACTTCATGCTTTTTACTTTCTACTTAAGAGTCACCGTAATAAGTTCACGGGGTGCGCGTTGCGTGAAAAAGTACTATATTAACACACCTCAGCAGTCATGCAGCCTCTCATAGAAAACAAAACTGTGTTTGTCACACGCATCAACTACAGGCTGCGCGCAACTCTTTATTCTAAGCCGTCTAGGAAAATTCGGCCTTATCGCAGATATCTTGCGCCATAAACTTTCAGAACCGACAGCACTTTAAACTCTAAAGTGAATTATGGGGTGTTAATCCTGTCATGTATTTTGTTTTATAAGTTGTCGTCAAACTGCCAAGGAGAGGCTTGTGTGGCTCTGTGAAGCTACGTTCGACAGATTTTAACCTGGAATCATTTTCTAGCGTTTCCTCGGTTGTAAAGAGCGATAGCTCAATTGACAGCGTGTCACGTTCTCAACTGCTTGTTCTCACAGTAGCTTGAGTTAATTTCAAGACACAAGACGTCGCCCACCATTAATAAGCTGAAAACCTCGTGGGCTTAGCTGCGACACGTGAGAGGTAACACTATTATGGTCTAAGCCATCTTTTTTTTTTTTTTTGAATATACCCTCAACAGCAATGGCTTGAACGAACTGCGTGTGTACGCAAGCAGTGCAGTGAGGATGGGTGCAGTGTGCCTACATACTCTATTATCAAAGTCGTAAAAGATATAACATGAAAAGTCACTTCCAAGAAATGACGTTTTCTCTTGTCCCGCGACAGGAAGCTTTTCCTTCTTTTTTCGACTAGCGAAAGACCCCGAAGTACCTCTTCTAACGCAGTCACTGTCGCTACTTGCCATCTCCGGGTTCCTCCATGTCTGAACACGAAGAAAATATACAATTTCCGTAACTCATTTAAATTTTTTAATTTCGCGCAACGAGGCACTTGCGTTTTTTTTTTAGGACAACGTCTGAGAGGCGTACACCCGTTGTTGTGTCTATCGTGAAGGTTATCCGAGGACGTGGGGCATGTTTTGTGTTATTGACCACGCATTTGTCACTTCTGTTCGCAAGCGAGATGACGGTCTGGTGTGCACTGCTGGAGCTATTTCAGGCTCGAGCTATCTGTCATCTTTTTTTACGCTTTGAAGCAAGAACGGACAGGCTGCTCGAACCGCCAAAACATTGTTTCTTTTTCTTCGTATGTGTGACCGTCATTAATAACTGGGCGGATACCCTACAAACGCTGATGCGATATCCTTTTTTTTTGCGTTTCTTGAATACTTTCTTTGATTTTCAGTGCGTTGCTCTATTTCATTTTTCTTACTTTCATTTCACCGAGGGTATTCTTCGAAATAGATATCGATGCAAGCTGTATCTTTGCCATTATTCCACTGCGCTCTTTCCTGGCTCGGCTACTTACATTCGGTTGGAATATGCGAGGTGGGACGCTGTATAGCAAGTCGATGAGACCATATCCCTCTGAACTTTACAATCTTGTGTTGTCACTCGGGGTTTTGAGGAAGCCACCGACAAAACGTGAAGTTGCGAATACTGAACAACAAAGCTATAAATAGCTTTTATTTAGCTTTTTCAATGGCTATAGACGATGGTGCACAGTACTCAGTTTGCTCGCTCACGCAACATCTGCATTGTGAGCTTATATCACTGACTATGCGAGCCAGCGTATTTGAAAGAAAACACGGAAAGACTGAATATATATATGAACCCCACGTGGAGCCCAACCGTGAATGACGATAAAGGCGCGCACGAGAGATCATTTCATACGTCTTCGTATTCGCTAGGTGAAAACTAGGTGTGAACGTGTGAATGCGGTTAACGGAGCCGTTAGAGAATGGTTAGTTAGAGTGGTTACCGACCAGCCAGCCAGACGATAACCAAGGCGCCGGGTAACGACAAACATATTTTGCGAACTCACGGCCGCCGCCGCGAATGCGCCCCTCGAGACCAAAGTTCTCTGACGAATGTACGCTCACGAAGTGCGCCGCGGAGATGCTTGAACGCATCAGCGGTACCGTTGCTCGTGGGCGCTG
Source organism: Rhipicephalus sanguineus (assembly GCF_013339695.2). Classification (NCBI taxonomy): domain Eukaryota; kingdom Metazoa; phylum Arthropoda; class Arachnida; order Ixodida; family Ixodidae; genus Rhipicephalus; species Rhipicephalus sanguineus. The sequence goes on from NC_051176.1 coordinate 239,759,295, forward strand.
CCACTTCTCTCATTTTCGCCAACTCGTTCGTGAAGGCACCAGTACTGTTAATATACATATTTGCTTTTACGTGCGAAGCGGAGGAGAAGGTGGAGCAATAGATAGAAAGGCAGGGAGGTTTTGCGAGTGTCCGCTTGCACATTGAGGGTCCGTGCTTTAACAAAATGTGGGCTGTCACAGCGTGCGAGGTATGTTTATTAAATGATTCGTTTTATCGATAACGAAGCAAAAAAAAAAAAGAGAGAGAGAGAGACAGAGGAGAGACTTTATGGCTACCAGTTAGCGAAGCGCAAAGAAGAGGGCGCTACTGGTTCCGATGAGAACAACTATATTGCTCGCATTGTGGCCGCCCCTGAATGCCCCAGAAACCGGGATTATTTACGATTAAGTAAAGAGGAAGCTAATGCGCGTAGATTCTGCAGTGTGTCAAGGTTCGCAGGAAAAAGAAAAGTTGCCAAGTAGGCAAAGCGGTAGAGCATGAGCGCATTTGTGGCGTGGAAGAAGCTTTTTCTGTACAAGTTCTTCTTGATGAGCATCAGTTAGAAAGTAGAAATAAATGGCTGTCCACTATAAACGATTACTGGCTGCACTAAAGCTTACTATTCGCGAGAAAAAAAGAAAATGGCTAGCTCCTTCGTGCATGTTTCCAGAAGTCAGGAACGCGATAGGCTAGCCTTCCGTGCCTCTCTGCTGCCGCTCTACTTCTAGCGTTAAAAAAAGTTGGTGTCGTTCCCCTCCTCGTTTCTGTCCTCAACCTCACTTCCCTCTTTTCCATTATACATCTCTATGCTGTGCTTCACTCTCCCCCTCTTTCTCTCCTCCTCACCCTCACTTGCCTTTCCCATCCCCTTGCTATACAATATTCTATAAAGCTATGCACTGCTATACTCTGCTAGCGTGCCTAGATAGCCGAGTGGTTACGACGCTCGCCTTCGGACCGTGGGTTCGAATCTCGACCCGCTAAGAATTTTTTTCGCCAAGGATTTCTCTCTTTCTCTTTCTCTCTCTCTCTCTGTACTCATTCTCTCGCCCATCAGAGTTATTGCATTCCATGCTGGACAAATCGCGCACGTGTTCTGGAAGCGAAGCAGAAGAGGGCGAACATAAAGAAGAGGACGAAGAGAGCACGTGCCGGTTCATGATGATGATAATTTTATATCTACTACACGCGGCAAATCTCAAGCATAACAGTTTAACGGCAAATTTTCGCCCTTAGTAGCCCCATAGATTATCTTGCAGCTGGGCTCTATAATTTCGCTTTTAGGAGCAAAGCATTTCGGTACGGGCAGCCGCGCTGGATACTTACGATTACTATTAATTTTCTGATCAGTCTCTCATACCCACACTTCGCTGCCTTCGCTCTTGTTCTCGAGCGCTAACTCACTTACGACCTACAAATTAATTGTAATTAGACACAAAGAAAGATATGGCACTTCGTTAGTGTCTTTATCAGTTTTAATCGCCTTTAGGCGATCCCAGTCGCACACCTCGCCACACTACTTGCAGTGGCTTCGAATCGATCGATCACTTGACAGGAGGATCCCTTTTCTTGCCCCCCCCCCCCCCCCACATATCCATATGGGAGGGGGGCGCATATATATATATATATATATATATATATATATATACAGAGAGAGAGAGAGAGAAAGATGCTCATCTGCAACAAGGATAATTTCATCAGCTTATACTTTGTCCCCCGATTTTGCTTCTCATCGTCAGTGACATTACAGCCTTCGTAATGAACTGCAGTGCGTAACCAGAGCCTGAGTTATTTAAGAAAAAGAAATACAACGCAGGTGCGAGTGAGAAAAGGCGAGACGCGCGCACATTTGACGTCGCTGCACGCGGCTATGCCGAGTCGGACGCTGATGAGAGCGTCAGCCTTCGTTACTCGTCCCCTTGGCACCGGGGCCGCGTAACTTGCTCAGGCGGACACTTTTGGCATTGGCCGCGCTAACTAGATCTCGCTAATCAGCTGGCGATCAATACGCCTCGCCCTATTCCAATCAGGAGATTTGTGCAAAAGAAAAAAAAAGAAAATAAAGAAGCGATTCCGTCACATGCGCGTTGCAGAACACGAGGGGCCCGCATACAACCGTCCTGTACGCGGCCTTTTTTGCTTACGTCTGCTTGACTGCCGTACCTGCACCACGCTCAGTTCAGACTGCCGCCACAAGTGAAGACCGCGAGCTGCGAATGCGCTTTTCTCTGTTCGGTCGACAAAGGGTGCAGGAAATGAAGGGGGTGGGAGCCGGGACTCTGTTTGAGCATAGGGGGGCGCCTTCTAACAGCGATTCTGCCGACAAGGCAAAAGCGCGTTCGTCTCTTTTTCTGAGTGTGTGGCGTGCGTGCGTGCGACTGTATTTGAGTAGGTGTGTATACGTGCGGGCGCACGCGCTCGATGCGACCCGATGTAGTGAGCGTTAAAATGTCTAGATTTCCTTGTCCCAGGTGACCACCTTTTGTGTCATAAGGTCACGGCACAGTGACCTCCATGAACACAAAATTGAAACTGACTGTATAAAAAGCAGAAAAAGCAATTGCAATATATTATTTAGGACTCTATGGTACTTTGAAGTGCTTTTTTAAAGGTTTAGAGGTCCCGGGATTTTATCTTGCGCAATGCAAATGAAGGGCCTAAAATAGTGTGGGTCCGTACCCTTTTAAAGTGCATTGGAATTAAGAACACCTCGATCTACACATTTTCATATTCTACCCTTTATATACAAAGCTCGTTTAGAGCGCAACTTTTGAGCGTCCGTTTGTGCATTTTGCGTCGTTCTCTTGCGTAACCGCGGAAACGCATGGCGCAGTGGAGATTGAACGTAAAAGAACTCTTTCTATGAAGGCTTTGTTGAAAGATTTCGGGACGGCGGGACAAAAGCCCTCTTTATGGCAATACGTGTAGCCGACATGCAGCATTGCACACATCAGTCTGGTCCCCCATGGTATAAGAATTAATGCAATACCAAGTGCGCAGAAGGCTTTCGCCCTCAGGTGTCACAGCGAGTGCAGAATGCTGCCGAAAATTTCTTTCTCTGAGAGTTGTGACAACGAGGAGTCGTGCCATACACGCGCAGCTTATGCGCTGTTGACTAACATATGTGCGTCCAAACTACTGTATGATGAACGGCTCATTAAAAAAAAAAAAACACACGGAATAATACGACTGCTCATCAATAGGCGTCGGTGGCACAGTTGTAAAATCGAGGTGGTGAACACAGCAGACTTCTGCAGCATCCAAGTCGCTAATTACGCGAAGAAAAGTTACGCACGCAGCACAATGATTGAAGTTGGAAATGGTGCGGCAGCAGAATTCGCATAACATTCCGCATTTCTGTGGGCTGTTTTCTTTGATCAAGCGTTGTGAATAAGTGCCGACACATTGCGTATGGCTTAGTAATAGACTTTTGGTGTGAGGCGAGACCTAAGGTACCAATCGTACAAACGCATAAAATACAGGATCTCTCTTGTAAGTAAGAAGAGAAGAATGGCGCTGCGCGCACATATGTTTTATCAGGTAACTGGTAGCAAGGGGCGGTAGGAAAACCGTCAGGTTCACGACGCGAGACGGTCGGTTGCCTTCGAATAGATGACGCGATTGGACATGATTGATCGTGTACTCTTGTTTAGACGCTGTGCTCGAGCGAAGGTTGGAACGGCGCTGTGCGATGAAGTCTTGCGTTTAACTGGGGAGTTTCTCAATCGAGACTTTTAGCGTGGCCAAGAAGACACGCGGCAAAGGTACAAAGTGCAGGTCGCAAGTGTTCAATTAGTACAAATCCTTTACAGACGTCTGAGGAGGCTTCAGCGACGAGAAACGGTCCGGGCGCCCGTCGAACAAGGTTACGGACACTAATGTTAATTGTGTGCATGCTTTATTGAACACTGATCGGCGTTTAGGTGTCCGTATGATAGCAGACCATTTAAGAATTCTTAAAATGCAAGCTCGTGCCGAAAACATTGAACATTGTTGAAAATGAAGACCCGAATGACTGCGTCTTCTGAATTGTTAAAACGAGTCCACAGCGATGGAGACCTTTTGGTCTGGAAACTTCTTAGAGCAAGTTCTTACTGAAGGTGAAATGAGGGTGCTTCGATCGATCCATAAAAGAAAAGACAGAGCTTGGAGGGGCACACCAGTGCAAGTGAACCTCTGTCCGAAGAAAGGCGTGGATGTAAATATCCCAAGTGAAAGTCATGTTGATGGGGCTCCACGACTCACACTGCAAGGAAATCATCCATAAGAAATTTTTTTCCCTCCGACACGACGGCAAATCCAAGTTTATACGTGGACGTGCTTCATAGACTGAAACAACACATCTTATAAGTGCGTGAAGAGCTCGCAACATCATGGGTTCTGCAACGCGACAACGCTCCGTCGCAGACATCACTGGCTGTTGGCGAGGTTTTGACTAGGCAAGGCAAAGCCACGTTTCCCCATCATCATACAACCTCGAACTCTCTCCTTGTGACTTCTTCCTGTTTCCGTGGATGAAGCACGCGTTGAAAGGACACTGAGAGGACATTGTGCAAGACGTCTAAAGAAGCGCAACGAAGGTGGTCACCGAAAAACAGCGGACATCTCGCTGGGCTCCCTCTGTCGATTCCTATAGTTCTTATTTTGAAGAATACTATCGGTGTACTGAATAATTCTGTGAAATAAAGTGTTTTTTTTTCTTTGTTCAGCTTCCTTACCCTCAGGATATATTCTATGTATCAGTATATATATCAGGATATATTCTTTGTATCCTGAGGCGAGGAATGATAGACAGCAGAGAGATAACAATGTTTTGGTGTATTTGCATATACATATAACGTCAGTTTCCTATATACCACCCGAAACGTGCGACACGTCGTTGAAAGAAGATTTCAGGTCACTTCGATTATAAGGTTGCTGCCGCGGGTATAATGTCTGGCCCATTACCCAACCACACCGTTCAGGGAAATTGGCGTTATAGGACTGAGCAGAAGGTTTTGGCGAATAATTGAGCCTCCCGGTGGGTGGGGGGCGGCGGACGCCTGAAACTAAGTCGGCAATCTAAATTGATCGCAAATGCTCTGGGCTCTCGGCCGGCTGCCTTAATAACGCCGCCACATCGGTAGCGGCTGGAGATAAGGCTAATTCGGGAGGCGCATGGCCACAACGTGCCCCCTCGCCTCGAAAATTCCCTTTCGATACGATGGGCAGCGCACCCGCCCGGGAAGAGAGCTCGCACATCAGGAGCCACCAGACGCGCACGGAAGGCCTTTGTTTCACCGGGCGACCAAGCACTTCCGTCGGGATTTCTGCGCAGCTAATACGGTGATTGCGAACAGTGTTCGAGAAGTGTCATCAAAGCGATGATTACAGCCATTTTTGTGAAAAGCGGGAAACATCCTTGAGCACGCGTGTTCTTAGCAAATGGTCATGCCTCGCAGAAACAGAAATTGCCGCACCAACAAGCGCTATCCTGTCGTGGATTCCTTTGCGACCTTCGCAGTAGTCAGGTGTGTTTCTACTGCGGCTGCTGCTCGTTCGTATCAGGCTATGCAAGGCAAGGATGAGTGGGACGTGACCTTGTATTTTCGTCCCTTCATACGGCGCATTGTTTAGAAGCGTGGAAAACAAGGCAGTGTGCCGCAGAACTTTTAAGTAGTGCCACCGCTACAACCTCTCCGCGCAGCAGTCTGCACCCATGGCAAATCACGAAGCACCAGGGACCCGACATGAGCCGCCGAGTCGTCGCGTTTGCGCCGCACACAGCGGGCTCGCCTGCTGCATCTGGACAACGATTGTGCGGGTGGAAAAAGCGCGGGCGGCAGCTAAGTGCCCTGGGGCTTCCAAAGTTCAGCGAGTGTCTGTGCGCGTCGTCGAGCGGCGGCTGCTCGCGCCATAAAAGCACACCGCCGGCCGACTGCGAACGGGTGCTTCGTCACTCCCTCTTTGCCCTGTTCCCAGTGAGTTCCCTAAAACACCCCCCCCCCCAAAAAAAAAAGAAAAAAAAAAGAAGAAGGTCGTTGCGCCGCGTAAACCGTTCCAGGCGGAGCCGCTCAGCTGCGTGCGCGCTAAAACCTAGCCCCGGGTGCGCAACCTACGCGCCAAAACGCGCGCGCGCCACTAAGTGAAGCGCCTGCGGTTACTGCGCCCCGCGCTCTTCCCCAAAACAAGCATTAGCATAATTAGCCGAGGACCGTTGGCGGTCTTCCACATCAAGCGGGGCCTCGGACAGGCGTGGGATGCGGCCGCCGGATGCCGCCTCGCGCGCGCATCTGCTGCCTAATGGTGGCGGCACTGCCAGATTCAAATGAACTCGGAGGGTCTCCCTGCGTCGTCCCTCATAACGACTCTTCGCAAACAAAGCTGCCACTTGCAGGCGCGTTGGGACGCGCAAAATATTACAGTGGAACGGAAGAACAAGCCAGGGTGGCGCGACTCGAAATGGAACGCCGAGCATCGCATCCGCTTGTGCGCCAGGGTTAAACGTCTTGGCGGCACGACACGCCCTCCAGGTGGAACTCGCCGCTCCGGAAACGAGCCTTCGCGCGGCCCGAGCTGAGCCCAGGCTTACCCGTCTTGAGTAACAGGCGCGAAAGCACAATTGGCTCTTCACGCCGAGGCTTTGTGCGAGTAAAAGCGATTGCTCGAGGCGCTCTCCCCTTATTCTTGCGAAGGCCCTCCCCCAAACGGTTACTTTCTTTACTTCCCCTAATGAACGCACAAGAACTGTTAGCAGAGCAAGAGCGTTTTGCCTCATTCACTTTATCGACCGCTACGATCGTAAGCAGAAAGAGAATGATTCCCACATGCTGCCGCTTCTTGCCATCCCCTTTTCACCTACTTCGCTGACGCTGCAATTATTGCTGCGTTGTCGCTTGAACACGTGGACGGAACTCGAGCAGATGAACGCGAAATTAATAGCCCACGATGTTTTACTTCACCCTATGGCATGGGGCTGAGACATGTGCTTGTGCACATCCATGGCAATATATGCGCACATATATAATGCTACTCCGGAACGGGCAACGGAATGGGAGACTGAAAGTTAAAAAAGAGAAACAGGTAGAGCGTATAGGTGAATGCATATATAACAGGTTGCCCGCCCACATTTGTGATTGCTGACGAAGCAACATTTCTGTCTTATTTCAAATCAGTTGTATTATCTGTACGGCGCTATATATGTGAGCACGCTTTAGAAAACCAAATGACGTCTTTAAAGGGATGTAACTATAGAACACATCAACACATATTCAGACACACTTATGTCATATATAAAAGGCGAAAAGCGTAACCAAGCATTGGATTCCTGGATTTTTTCTTTCTTTTCCTTACATTTTTTGGGGTGTAAGGGAGGGGGGGAGTGGACAACCCGACAACGCAGTGCGGTCCGGGGCGTTGCCCCTGGGGAAACTCATCTATCATTTTGCCATAGAAGTGGCCTTCGCTTGTGACCTTTTCACAATGCTGTGCCGCTGCTTCTGCGTAATATGATCCGGAAACAGGGCCAGCCATTTCATGCGCACTCATTCGATCTCACGCCCTGAAGGTAATGGTAGGACAATGTGCTCCAGATGGTGTGTTCTCTCTTTTTCTGCAGCCTCAGTGTATGGTCGCTGTCCAGTTTACGCGTGCGCGCTATGTAGATGATTTCCGTTAATTAAGCGAACTCGGAACCCTAACTATAATGTTGTTCAATGCTTTTCTGTATTCACTCCATTCCAGTGGGCGCGCCCGCACTGTGGAAACACAGTCACTTAGCTCCTGGCTGTACAATCGCTCAAACAAGCTAGTTCCTATTCAGAGTGCGGTTACAAGACTGCCAACAGACTTCTTCTTATGCTGCCACGTCCAAGTGTACTGTTCTCTGGGTCTGCTTCCACGCGCCTTTTAGATTACTGTAGGGAGATGCTGAACTCAACCCAGTTCGTAATGTCAAAATCCTGTTCAAACAGAATTAGGCACCCCGGGAAAAAGGATAGTTAAGGCGGAGAACACGCTTCGGACTGGATCAGGCGAAGAAAATAGATCAGCGAGCGAAAACTGTCGCAGGTGTTAACGGTACGTTAGAAAACAAGAAGAGAGGTAAATTAGCTAATTAGGTTAGAGGACAGTAGCCAGCGAAATAATCTCTTGATGTTCTGCTTAAAGGCCAACTCGGGCGGTTTTTTGGCCATGTCAAAGTAATGGTGCTTTTATGTTCATGAGACGCTCCTGTTACGGGCCCGATAGCAGAAATACTCGGCAAATTGGAGAATAATTTTAAATAAGCAAAAAAGCGCAACACCGAAACCGAAACCCAACCGAGTGTACTGTCTACGTATGACGTAGACGTTGTTACGAACGAACCGGAAGTCGTGCAAGGCATGCCGGTCACGCCGGCGCGGAGTATGAAAACTGTGACAGCCGGGACGACCAGCGAAGCGCCGGCCAAACCAACGCTGTCTGTCGCCTTGTGCACAGCAGACGCTCGCTGTAGCGGCCGAAGCGCCGAAGTTAGCGGTGCCCTCGGCTGCGTCACTTCCGCCGCCTTACCAATACTGACGTCACAGACGCAATGTTGCCAATAATTGTGGGAAGCCAGGAGGGCGTTTGCAGACAATCTTTAAAATTCATTTGCAAACAATCTGCGCATGTCTCAAGCCTGTAATTTGGCATAAATGACGGAAACGTGCAAAGGAACGTACCCAGCGAATTTCATTGAGATCCATCGACCTCGAAAAATCGCCGGAGTTGGCCTTTAAGGGAAGGAGAAGCCAAACCACCGGGAGATCTAGAAAGAGCTGTACTGGACAAAATATTTGCGCAAAAATTTGGCACAGAATTGAAATTCTTCGAATGAAATAATCGGACAGACAAAAACAGAGTTGGCGACCACGTCCTATAATAAACAAGCTATGCGATTCCCGAAAGAGAATAAAAAAATATATAAAAGATGCAAAAAATTCATGGGCAAGCGCCATATCAATACAGCCCCTCGTTATCGTTTCTAATCTTTTTTTTTTAATATTCGGGGGGCAGCGGGGTGTGGAGGAATTCGGTTTTATTTTCAGAGTTTAAAGTCGGGGAGAAACCGGACTTTTTCAGAAATGACTACCAAGTGTTTTTTTTTTTTCTGGGGGGGGGGGGGGCGGTGTTGTATTGCAGCAAGGAAAAAAAGCATATTAGATAGCATACATTAACTTCACGACGAATATGTTTTATTTCAAGACACACATTATGGGAAGTCTTCGAAAAAAAAAGCCCTTTTTTAATCTTTGGGAGTGGGAGTGTTGCTTGGGAACCAGGCCTGTCTGCAATGAAGAGCTACCGTTTACTGTCGAGCACGTTTTCAGCCCGGCAAAGTTTCGGGTAGAAATGGGCTCCTACCCGAAAACGAAAGGCCCCGCCTGTGTCAGTTGAAGAAGACTTTTGCAAGGAAACTAATTAAGCGCAAGCTGTCTTACGATATGTGCTTATGATGTGCATTTGATTGGAACTAAAGTCAGTGCAAATACGTAGACACGTTCGCAAGAGAGAATACATAGGACAAGCGCAGTCCTTCGTAGCATATGTGCCTACTTATTTGTGCTAACTATAGTTACAAGTGTGTGCAATACTAGATTATGAACAAGTTCTTGAACTTATTACATGTATAGCTACTCAAAAATCTTACTCTGACCCACTCCTTTTAACGTCTCAAGGGGCAAGGGTCTGCTGAATATAGACCGTATACATAAATTTTTGCATATTGTTATTACACTCAGTATCGTTTTTACAATGCGTAAGCATATATGCCGACTCAATGAGAAACTGCCCGTCTGCCTGTCTGTCTGTCACACAAGACAGGTCGCCCCTATAAAGAAATAAGTTAATGAAAATAAGTTTCCACTCCGGCGCTTGGGTTTGAACCCGGGCCCACACGTTCCGAAGGCGCGTCCTAACCACTAAACCATCATCCATGCTTGCAAAACACGAATACATATACGTGACCTACGTGAATGCTTTGTACCCGCGCTGCAAAACAAATGTAGCAAGATAGCACTCTCTATGGAGGCTTCGTTGAGATTCGTTGAAGTAAAATAAAGGTCCTCTGCACAGGAACACATAAAGCCGACAGGGAGGACTGTACACATCAGCAAAATTGAAAACATTGCGAAATGCTGATGCCACGCACGCGTTTAAGTGGTGCGCGTGCCATGGGACAGCGTCTCATGGCACGCGCACGAGCGCTAGAGAGAAGATGAAAGACGCCGCGCCGATTCCAACCGAAAACGGCGCTCCAGGGACGGCCCCTACCTATACATTAAAACGCAACGCTTTCGCATCGCTTAGACAACTCCCAAAGGAGATTCTGCGTGAATTTTTTTTTGTTTGAGCAATTTATAGCTGCTGAAGGCAAAGAAAACACACATCATTGCAGCGTTTTTAAATTATATGGGAAATGTCGCATTGAGAGCAAAAAAACCCGGTTACTGACAAGATTAATGATTCTCCTATAGCTGCTACAAGCTCAGTCGAATACCTAGGTGTCCATGCCTCAGGCTACTTACCGTAGGGCAAACACATAAATCACATAACTCCACTAACTGTGCCCTTCGATACATAGTCATAACCTTTTTTGTAGCACCACCTTTCGTTAAACTACCTGCTTATAAAACTACTGTCATCACACCAAAACTTGAATATGCGTGTGCGCTCTCAGATCCCCACCAAACTACCCCTTATTAAGGCTCTGGAGTCAGTCCAGAACCACGGAGCTGTATTTATTGTTCCAGATTATTTCCACCACTCCAGCGTCTCCGTCCTATAAACCATTGCACGTCTCTCTACATATTCTTTTATTCGACCCCAGGCGACAGTCAGCTTATTCAACCAGTCCACCGGGGCTATCGCACAGGTCATCCAAACACGGTGATTCCGCCACGAGCTTACACCACCACATTTCTGCAGCATTTCTGCGCGCCGCCAGATACTGGAAGGGAATTCTGAATGAAACAGCGGTCATCCGCCATCTTCCGCGCTCTAGAACTGAACTGCAATCCAGGAAGCAGGCTCATCCACATCACGACCAACACCTACATGATCGATACCGTCATTTTTATGTTGCCCACCCCTGATGTAAAGTCCCAGAAGGGACCTCTGAGAACATAGATAGATAGATAGATAGATAGATAGATAGATAGATAGATAGATAGATAGATAGATAGATAGATAGATAGATAGATAGATAGATAGATAGATAGATAAACTAGAAATAAATGAAATAAAACTTCAACGTACTATCGCGCTCAGTCTGAGCTACACCGCGCGAGCGCGTGGCCGAGTGCTCGGCAAGGTTGTTCAGTTGCGCTTATGACGGCATATTTTCGAGTTACTGGGAGAGAGTTTGGCTGTTCCTGCGAGCGCGCATCGCCTCCACTTGCTTTCACCCTCACCCTCGTTTTGCCCTGCGGTGACATCAGCTTCGAAAATGATAACTTCGAGGGTGAAAGCAAGCAAGTGGGGGCGATGCGCGCTCGCAGGGACAGCCAAACTCTATCCCAATAACTCGAAAATATGCCGTAATCAGCGCAACTGTACAACCTTGTAGACAATGCAGAGCGCTCGGCCACGCGCTCGCGTGATGTAGCTCATACTGAGCGTGATAGTACGCTTTCCTCGGCGTTGTGGTTTTTCTTCGCTTTAAATGTTGTTATGTTTAAGTGCAAGGATAAAAAAAAAAACACCGTAAACAAACGTTCTTCTAGTTATAATCTATCAGTGAATAGCTCTTTAATGGTTATGTAAGATATAGCATGGAAGGCGATAAATAAAAAAATTCAATGTATGGAGTTCAGGGCATCGTGAAGGGTTACACAAATAACCCGTATGATTATGCATGGTACTACATACAAAGTTTCAGAAGCAGAATTTACGAAGATTTCTGTTGGTAAATGTTCTTTGCAAACGGCCGGCCGTCATTGTTGATGTGCCCATCATTAGAAGTGGCAAAACTTACTTCTTGTGGACTGCTCTAGCGCAAGAGCGCTTACGCTAGAACTCTTCATAATAGAAAATCTCAGGCAATCCTGTTACTGGATATATCATTAGCTATGGCGGCCAACGTCAAAAAGTGCTTATGAACGAGGAGCGCTATTCTTTCAGTATACTCTAAGAGAAATTACGTAGGAACTTTTGGCTTGAGCAGAGTTTTATATATATATATAAAAAGCGCATTAAAAAAGATTGCAAGCTTACGACGCCCGCCGCTGGAAAGACGAGCATTAATTGCAGTTGACGAATGGCGTAGGAGCGTACAGATATTTAGGCGGTTTAGTACGGTTCCATGGTGTGATGAATGTAACGCAACACCAACACATACAGAGTGTGTGTTCTGTCAATTATTTCCTCTGTGTTAGTTTACGGTACCTTCATCGCACCATGGAACGTGTAAGCAATGACAGCACCGGCAGCACAGGTTCGCTCTTCCGTACCTGCACCAAAAACAAGCGCGTAAGCAGATTCATAAGACTTGGCCGGCCGTTAACTGCAGACGTAAGAAGGAAATTACGCGACAGCGGTGACAAAAATAATTGCGCCTATCTGCGCCAGTCGAGATGCCGCTGGCGAGGTATGGAACGGCCTACCACAGACTATCGGGTAAGATGCTACGGCTGTTATTTAAGGATGACAGGTGCTTTTTAGTTGCCGACACGGTCTGATATGCTATCTAAAAGGGCACAGCGCAGTTTTAACGCATGGTTGACTAACGTGTGCACTGCTGCAAAAGAGAACGTTAATGCTCTCTGCGCTGAGGCGATTTTAACAGCCTCAGCTGGTGCCTGATGTCAGGCAAGCTCTCGCTGTCGAAGCTTCCGATAGTCCATAGTGGTTTTAGTGTTGCTTGATGTAGTATACAGTCGCCAGAAAAGCGCTGTCCCACCATGACGAACAGTGCTGGTCATTGATTTCACCTGTTTATCCCTGTAGCTGTGTTGTGTCCACGCTAATAACTGCCCATCATATCTTTCGGCGCTTGTGATGCGAAGTCGTTGTGATGCCATTCGAGCGAGAGCACACTTAAAGTCTCTAATGATCAAAAAGCTTCTCTTAAGGTCTCTAATTATCAAAAGTTCTCTAATTATCAAAAACATGGAATACACTATGTGTGCCATATGTTTGCGCGACGTGGATATATCGATAAAGCTGCATTCGCGCCTAGTGCTCACGTGGACTGCAATTAACTGTAAATCATCATTTATGAGCCCATGCATAAATATTTGGCAGATCCCACGCACTATGAGAATCAACTTCATGCGAGACAGTCAGGCAGTAGCCGCCTATGCCGGATTTTTCGCGCTGAGCCAAGCGTTACGACGCGGTTCGACGTCCTCGTGTAAACTGAGTACTTGTGCGCATATTGTGTGCTTAGCGGTACGGCGAGTGCACTGGCATCTAAAGTGTAGCTCATGGTCCGACGTAACGTCGGCACTCACGTTAGAGCACAGACGTCAATTTATTCGCCACGAAGGGCACGCTACAGGGCGATGAAATGCATATAATACGCAGCTGTCCTAGGCGTATTCGCGCTACGCTTGACTATATAGCTTGAGGAGTCATAGATATGTAATGTCTGTTACATTGATATCAAAGCGGATAGCCGACATTGCCACACTAGTTATCGTCGTCCTGACATGAGGCTTCTATAGCGTCTTTTTAGGAAACAGTTTGAGGCACTGGGGTAGCTCTGTGGTAGAATACTTGACTACCACGAAGAATGCATGGGCTGAATTCCTGCTCGAGCCGAGATTTTTATTCTTTTCTTCCATCAGGACATTTAACCCATCGACAATACCGCCGAAGCCGAACCCAGCACTGCATTTTCCGTGACACGGGCTCCTTCGCACTTTCGGGTTAAGATTTATAAGGTCTGGTTTGGTATAGATTGTGCATCACCTGCGGCGCATACCCGCACACCACAGGCCGCGTTATGCGGGTATGTGCCGCACTTTCTGATGGAAAGGATTTCACGACGTATGCGACAGGGAAGTCCCGTTATTAATGTCATGATATGCCAGTCACGTTCGTCATAAATTCACGTCCTCTTATATGCCAATTTTGGTAAGCACCAAGGTAAGGAGACGACCACGAGAGCGCCAAGACGTAGGCGGCTAGATAGATAGATAAAGAGAAACGCTCAAAATGCCTTTGGTTTGCTAAGAAATGCTTCCATTTAAAAAGCTCCTTATAATTCAAATCACCGTGGCCGTCCCGCGCCTCAAAAAGACTTCTTCAAAACATGAGCAGCTACGAAATGACTATCAGCGCTGAAGCGCTCCCTTTGATAATATTGCGTATGTAGCCCGTCTCAATTTTATGTCTGCAAGGCGTGGTTGAATAACTATGTATATTTCAAGATCACATGGGGCAGAGGACGACTTAATGAATACCACCCGAGAAACGTTGTGGATTCGGTCCCTAGTAACCTTCTTTTGATGTACTTGTAGGCAATTAGCTTACAGATATAGGCTAATTGAGTACTTTTATGCGAATACCACGTGTACGTGAAAGCCAAATGGCTTACAAGGTAGGTGTACACGTGAGCCCCTGAACAGTACTGGGGGGGGGGGGGGGGGGGAATCGGAGATCTCTGTTCGTTCCGCGTTCGTTCTGGCGGTGTTACGTCACAAAAGTGGGTGGTCCGCAGCTCTCTTCCGCCGAGAGGAAGACGACAGCCAATCGTCAAGCGGTGAGCGGCGAACTTTCCGGAAGTAGACGCGCATTGTTTGTCCTCGGCAAAGGGACCGAATATTTCAAAACGAAGTGTTTCTCGCCTTCTAATAAATACAGTTGTTATACGAAAAGATATGGTTTTTCTTTTCAAGCTCAAGCAGTTTCTGAAACAGCAATAGCTTTGAGTGCTGATATTTATTGGTGTTAGTTTGTCTAACGTGCTTGCTATGTTAAGTCGCGCACGCGAAAAAAAAAAAAGAAAGGTAGCGGTTGGCGCAGTTTTTCAATATGTCGTCCCACCGGAATGTCTGGCTTGGCTCCCGGGTGTCGGTTCGTGAAACGGAGCTTCTGCTGGCTTTTATAAAACAGCACCCACAGATAGCTACGCCGTCGCGCCCGCTGGGGCCGTCGTTCACGAGTGAGGACCGAGACGACACGTGGCAAGAGCTGGTAGCGCTTTTGAACTAAGAAGTCCCTGCGCGTAAGACCACAGCCCAGTGGCAGGCCCGTTCATTTCGTTCGCACTGTTCGTTTGGAGAACCGAAAGCGACGCCGCACTCGCTCATGGCTTCAAACGCATCTCGCACCTCCAACCGCAAGAGAAGCACACGTCGCAAGCGCCATTTTCTGAAAATCAGCTGTTGCGGCAGCCGCAACCGCCGCATCATGCCGTGCGAAGCCGTTTGTTCGCTCGAGAGAACGCGTGCGAACGGCCTCGCGATCCGTTCGTTTGTAGCAGACGACATGCTCGTTATGACGCGGTATGACGTCACCAAAAAATAAAAGATCATGCAAAAAGAAAAATGGCTACGCCCCTCAGAGACGTGGTTTTTTCCGGCTTCGGCTAATCGCGTGCGCCGCCAGAACGGGTGCAGAACGAACGGCGCAGAACAGAGATCTCCGATCACCCTACTCGTTATGACGCGATATGACGTCACGAAAAAAGAAAATACCAAGCAAAAAAAAAAGAAATGGCGACACCCCCCGGTCTTGAGTGGCATCTCCCGCTTCAGCCAATCAGCGCGCTTGTTCTTCCCCAGGAGAACGAACAAGCGGAACGAACAGATCTCCGATCGCCCCCCTGATTCCTTCCGCGCGACTCTGTTGTAAGAAGGAAAATAGATACACATAAAAACAACAAACAAACAAACGCAATATGCTCTGACGTCTTGCCTTTTCACCTTTTGTGCCGCTGTGCGCTTTCTTTTACAGTGAATGCATGCGCGCTCGCAGCAGCTCTAACAAGTCTGAGCCTTCATAAGGGGCACTCTCACTGTCATTTATTCCCTTTCCAGTATTTAGCTGAGATGCGAAGATGAGACAGACGCGAAAGTGTGAAGGCCATGAAGCAAGTCGCAAGCCTCGCCCACACAGGTCTGCGGACAAAGCTTTTCGTTCAGTATTGGCTGAAATTTTCTCTTACGAAATGTGCTAGCGTAAGGCGTTCTTGCGAATGCGCGTGCCCTGGTTTGGGAGTGCAAAGGTGGCTTCTGGTTCACCACCTGAACGGTGAACCAATAAATGCTGCGTAGTTCTAGATGCGGGTTGTTGCATTCTCAGAATTTCTGGCCCTACAAAAGCGTGTAGGGCAATACATAATGTTCACTTTTCACTCTGAAGCTTTCGGGGGGGGGGGGGGGGGGTGATTCTTAAAAGGAAGAAGGAAATGAAAATGAAAATTGGGTGTAGAGTGCACGATAACTGTCTCTCAAGTGAGGACACCTCAACCGATACACTCACGGGGGACTGGGGATTGAAGGGACAGTGAGAGTGAAAAGAGATGGTAAAAGAAGAAAAAGAAAGGTAGTAGTGTGCTTGCAACACAAGTTGGGGGAGTGGGGAATATAAGGGTAGGGAGGATTGGACATCTCCACGTCAGCTATATAGTAATGAGCGCAGGTAGCTTCATTTCTTTTGGCGTAGACTATACCTTGATGACAAAGACACTGGTATGCAGCTAGCTACCTCACGGCGATCGCCCAGCCTAATACTGCCAATTGAGCGGTTTTACTTATGCAGATGCCCACTTTTTAGCCTATGCTTGATTAGATACAACACAGTATCGCCTATTTTAAGGCTCTAACCAGGTGGCTTCATTGCCAAGGGCGCATAATCACACCGGCGCGCACACCAAGCGGCCAAATGCAACAGCGGCTACAGGCGGGCCGTCGGGAAAGTGGTCCGACAGAAAGTCCCCCATCGACTTCCGAGAGTATAAACACCGCAAGCGCGCGCGGTTTCCGGTGGTTCCCCCCTTTCTTTTCGCTGTGCAGCCCTTTTCTCCCGCTAGTCTTCCAAGCTCTACAAAGAGTCCCGCGGGTAAACACAGGTCTCCGCTAATAAACCACTCCGCCTCGGCTTCCGTTCGGCCCGTTCGTTCTCCTCCGAGCGTTGTTCCGCCTGCGGGTTGTTTTCCCCTTGCGGTAGCTTCGCTGCACGCCGGGACATTGTAGGCGCGTAGGCAAACTCTCCGCCCACGAGGAAAACTCCCGGCGCGGTAACGAGACCTATCCGCATCCGCGGGCTAGCTAGCTTGCCAGAGATGGAGCGTATTTGCCCACGGACGAAGAAAGACGAGGCCACCGCTGGGCCCAGAAGAATGTCCTGGGGAATGCTCGTCGTTTGGGCGCCAAATGACCGACCCTAATGTGAGTCAAACATGCCTGCCCAGAGAACAGTCTCGGTTTTTAATGCGCCACAGAAACTTGATGTAACCAATAGCGCGCCCTAGAAAGCCGCTTACACTCGTTGGGGCTTCTCCCTTTGTTCAGTGGCCGCCTGTATAGGTAGTTTGCTCTGTTGTAACGAGTTCCTCTTGGTCCGGGCACTTGGGGAACAGTAACAATGGCTAATGTTACCTGGGATGTTTTCCGTGTGCCGTGCTCGGCAACGTGGTTGTTTAGATGGCTCGTTGCCGAACTGAGAACGTTACGCGGGTCAAACCCCATACCCGCCACTCGATGTGAGCAACGCGATGCAGAATCTCGCTAGCGTCAGCGGGGCAAAAGTCAACAGCGCAACTCTTCCAAGCTGGGGAGGCAGTGCTTTATGATAGGCGGCTGGGTGAGCTGGCGACCGTTGAGCGGCTTGTTATACCGCGGTGACACGACAAATGCTTTACAAAAGGTACACCGTAGTTGAATTATTCACATGCACATTATTCAGAGGAGAGCACACAGCCCTCACTTTTTAACATTTTGCCCTTGTCATGACTGATAAAAATATATTTCGCTCTTTGAGGCGATTATGAAAATCACGATATGGTTATGAGGCACATGTGAGTCGGGGACCCCGGGTTAATTTTCAACACACACAGGGGTTTCTTTAACGTGTACCTCGATACTACACTTTGTCGAGGTAAGATAATTTAATGATGATGGGAGACCGAGGTGGTGCTACAATAAAGCGATAGTCCAGTTAATAATCCCTATCGTCCCAATCGAACATATTGAAACGGGAGAAAAACAAACAAGAAAAACGGAACAACGGCAGTTGCAGAAGTGCACTCGCGTTTTGATCTTGCTTTGAAACAGAAAGAAAAAGAAAAGAAGCTGTTACAGCCCACCTGCTCTCTCTTTTTCAACTGTTATCGACTTGAAGCCTGCATGGTCCGTCCGCTATCCAGAAAGTTTTGAGCAAGGAGAAAGAGCTGCATTAACCGCCGCCCGGAGCAAGGGGAAACTGATTTCTCCGGTCCGGAGAGCAAGCTGGTTATCAGCGGGATCTCCTGCGGCTCGGTTCTATTCACAGGTTCGGTACACAGCAACGCGGCTCCGTCGGCCGATGTTTGTGCGCCGCGCGCAAACCTACGAGAGGTGCGGGCAACCGAGTCACGGCGGGAAATGGAACGAGAGAAAGCCGAGCGTAAAAACACGCTCCAAAAGACGGCACAATCAGCAAGCGCTTCTGGTCCGCGGGTTTCAAATATACCTTAATGTTGCGGGTTTTAGCCTGCGCCAAAGATTACAAGACTGGCGGCTGGCCCCGTGGATCAATAGCCGCGGCGAGGCGGGGTGAAATGACGCCAAAGAAAACAACGCCGCGCACCAGGAGCGCCGGGTGCGAAGCACCGAATAGAAAGAGCACGCGGAGGGAAAAGCAACGAGAGCACGGGTCCACCCCCGGCGCATTACAGCACGCGTCAAAAGCCACCACAGAGCAAGACGCAACGCCTGGGATGAACCGATACGTGTACCACCTACGCTCTTTTCCGCGAGACGTAAGATGAAAGAAATATATACGGTGGGCTGTATATACACAGGCCTAGTCAGCGAAACGCGCCAAAGAGCGAAAGAAAGAAAATGCACGCATCGTAGAGGATCAGAGGTAAAAAAAAAAGAGAGAAAGATGCCACGAACAGCACCTGGAAAGTACAAAAGGCGGGAAGGCGAAACTCGAGCAAAAGAGGCGAAAGCCCTGACGGCGGCGGTGTGCGCGCAGGAGGCGAACGATCCGCTTTCTCGTTTATTATCGGCTTTTCCAGCGGGGCTGGCGACGTGGGCTAATGCGATTTCAAGGATCCCGGCGTGTATATACATATCGGACGCCGAAAGCAGCCAACGGTTCCGGCGCGCGACCTGTGCGCGAAAAGCCTCTCGCGTGCCTCCTCGTTTCCCAAAAAAAGGCGCATTCCTTCGCGGTGGCCCGACGTTGGTCAGGCGGCGGCCCACCGTGAAGGCGCGGCATATTGCGTCCCGCAAATGCTGCTTCCGAAAATGTACACGAATGAGGAGTGCGTAGGCGAGAACCGCGAGCCATGGCCTTTCTTCGGCCGTATAGTGGAGTAACTGAGGGTAAAAAAAAAGTAACTGTCGGTGACAAGCAATTCTCGCGGCTTTCAAAGTACACTCTCTGTCAGAATCGTGTTGTCAAAATCGAATTACGCCCCAGTAGCAAGATGGAACAAGATAACGAGAGAGAATGCAAAGGAAAGGCACTGGTTTAACCAGCATGCACGTGATTTGCCAACCTACCCTGGGAGAGGGGGAAGGAGGCAGCAAAAGAACTAGGAAAGGAACACGGAAAGAGAGAACAAGTGCTACGTGCGCACATAAAACAGCGTTCATGACTCGTTCAAAGACGTTCGGAAATTCTCGGTTCCACGAGAATGATGTTCGAGTCCGGTTCCCCTGCGGTTGTTGCAGAGCTGGCTCGAAGTATAGTTGTGAGTGCGTTCGCACCGAGAAGCTTCGGGAAAAAGAGTTCGCCGGCATAGCTCTTTTTCGCAAGTGTTTTCACACGGTACATCACGTTGTGGTGTCGCATGACGTCACGATGTATAATGTTATGCGTGATTGAAATTATGTTACTTTAGAATATTTGTACATATTGAAACGTTTTCATCGACGCCAGCGAACGAAGGTGTTGTTGCGCCCCAGTTTGCATCTTTCGGCAAGTCATTACTGCGCAAATATCTGCGTACAATGCCCGATAACAAGACAGATTGGTTCAGATAAGTCGGAGATGGTGAGAGCGCGTGCCTCTAGTATTTTATTTATGGGGTAAAAGAGCTGTAAATACTGGACAGTGGACATTACCATAAAAAGATACTGATTTGAAAAAAAAAAGAGAAATGAACGAAATGGCAGATGATGTAATATGACGTTTAAGAGCACCAGTGTAATGAGGTACGAACGCATGCGCACTCAGTACAATATAAATAAACAAAAGTATATAAATAAATAAGTTCGAACGCAAACACATTTTCAGAATTTAGAAGCACGAAAGAAAAAAAAAATCCACACGGTACATAACTGCATACTCTTTGCAAAATGCCTGGATATGAACTCGGTACAAGAATACAGGCATTCCTCCTAATGCACAGGGTTTTATATAAAGCTGTCTGCCTGCCATTTGCATAACGAAACAGGCTTAAGCGTGAAATGCTTCTTTATTTCAGCAACCTCAGAGTAATGTTTCATTCCATGTCTCTGTGATAGACATTCCATGTCTCTGTGATAGGTAAAACGCGTCAATGTGTCTGCGCAACACTGTGGTTGCTTCGGAAACAGCGTGATCCAGAGGCTGCAAGCATTCGACGTGTACGTACGTACTACATTCCGTTTGACGTCCGAGGGCGCACGTTAGACATCGTACTCGGCACTCGTCACGCTATTTGGCTTGCCTGAGCCCCATTGTATACGGGTGTGGGCGTTCCTCCAGTCAATAGGGGTGCGTGCAACATTCGTCAGAGTCATACAATTACACCAGGAGCTAAGCATATTAAACCAGTGGCTTTTTGCAAACAACAACAACAACAACAACAACAACAACAACAACAACAACAACAACAACTACAACAACACATACACATTGTAGACGTGTTCAACCAAGGCGACGGCAAGGGTGCTGAGCGCAACATGATCTCAGCTACACTGTGGCAGAATTGCGGGAACACGCCAAGTTCGGCTGCTATATTTTCTTTCTTGCAAAAATACCGAGAGACATTGAAATGTTTGCAGTATACGTGGTCACTGGGAAAACTCCTCCTGTTGACTTTCGTATGGGAAAATGCGCATTTAACTCTCAACAACTCTCTGCTACTAGACACTACGATGTGCGCCATGGGCGACTAAGAGCCGCATCCGAGCTTAGTTCCTCTGCTATGACAGACGCAGTAATTTATGCCTTCTTTTGACGCAATTTTACAGTTAGTAGCACCCATTATAGCTCAAATGACAATAAAGAAGAAACCAGTCGAAGGGAGCGAAGGACGAACGCTGGAGCACAAAGTCGCTCCAACATGAACCGGTTACGCTCCGTTTGTTCACTGTCACCGTGCATTGCCGAGAGAACGGTGTACATACGCGCGCAGCAAAATAACGGACTCGTGCTAGAAAAGCGGGGCAGAATAGGAGTAGTAAAAAGGAAGCGCGGCGGAGAAGCTTGTAAGAGCGAAAGGCAGCTCTTCTATTGTCTGTCAAATGGACGGGAGTCGTAAAGTCGATTTGCACAGACGCGTGACATTTCCGGCAAAAGCGGTGGATGCGCAGGCATATAAAAAGAACAAAAGGAAGGCTAGTCGTGAAAAGAACGCGGGGAATTAATGACACGCGCCCTAATTTATTTTACGACCAGTAGTATATTCCACCAAGCTTCCTTCAACGTCAAGGTTCAATCAAACGCTGCAGTGAGATTGTCTTTTTCACTTTCCTTTACTTAATTTGTGCGCATCGTGCCAGCTCTCCCTCCTAGTTGCGCTGTTCGTAGCTGCGCTGACCGTGATTTTCCTTTTCTGAGGCAGCACGGTTGCAACCGCCTCCACGAATTTCGCTCGCTTGTGTTCTGGGATGGAAATTTCCGGCTACTTTGCGTAAAAAGTACGCTGGTCTGGTTCGTAAGTGACACGTAATTTTCAGATCACGGTAAACAAAACTTTGCATATAAAGAAAGCAGCGCATTAGCATATGAGTTCACGTGTCACCAGGCGATGATGTCAGAAGTAGGAAAGAGTGCTACAAAGTGGCAACAATCATTTAGAAGATTCAAGGCAGATTTTCCGAAATGCAGATAGCGTACGTAGATTTGACCAATCCTTACAGCTCTGCTTTAACCCAAGTAAGCAATACATAACTTCTATTTCTCTCTCTCTCTCTCTATCTCGTGTGCTCTGTATAATGCACAGGCGGTCACAGAAACCAGTCCACTTTAGGAAATGAAGGAACGTATTCCATGAATTCGGCTGTAATGACCGGTGATTTCAATGTCTGCTTTGTTTAGCTGCGATGCTCCCTCAAACTCATGAAACACCCCGGTAGTATTAGCGTAAGTCGTCTAAGAACACGTTTTCAACCGCCTCCAATCCATATCTCATGCAAAACGCTGTAATCATGTAGGCATAAAAAGTTCTTTTTTACCTTCATGATTAGAAGCTTCGAAGGTTGAAACAAACGCGGAGGTGCTTACTGGCGGCAGGTGTCGCCTAACGCTTGCGGAAACAGCCCGGCAGATGATGTTAGTGTTGGCGGAAGCATCGTGTGCGGGTATACAGCTGCCCATTTTGTGGGAATCTCACCCATTATACGGCACTGATTGGCCTATACTAGCTCACGCCCCTGACCATATAGTTAAAGAATAAAGAAACTGGATAGCTGTACAAGCGAGGGATGGCACTCACTCTTTTTCTTTTTTTTCCCTTCCGCCACACTCCCTTCACTTGCCTTAGTGAGATCTGCTGAACAGTGTTCTAACTATTTAAAAATTTGCGAGTAAGTAAAATGAAGCCTCTGTAAGTTTATTGTTTTGCAATCCCTCCATGTTAGTCATACAACTTACAGTGGACTCGGGGCTAGCACCGTTGATTCCCAAAATGGGAACTAGGTTCCATAGTAATTATTCAGTTGTATACGTAACGGAATTAGATGACTTCTTCATTTATTACGCTGCGCACCAGGTCAACTAGAATACAGCTGCATATGCCCATAAATGTTTGCCATTTGGTTACTGCACTCGTAGCGTGGATCTATTTTGTTTTACAAATGCAGCAGTCACTGTACGTTGGTTGACAGCTCTGCAGTGATTGTGTGCTTTCATAAAACCGGCCCTTTGACCGTCGGTGTGATTGAAAGCATCAAAACCAACCACACAAACTTTTTTTTTTTTGTCTACCTGGTTGCACATCTACCTGGAACAAATACTATTACAGACGCCCGTGGCATGGGTCAGTGAGAGCTTTTCTTTCTGAAGAACCGTTGTGCACTCATTGACCGAATCTCACGAGGCATCAGTAACTCTTCTATAGCAAACACGGTCAGACTCTAGTCTGTAGAAGGCTGTCTATTAGAATACCCCTTGTTACCACATGAACCTCTTTCGACTTCCTGCAAATCCGTTGTAGTGGATGTTTTCTATCGTTTCCCAGAGTAGGAAAAAAGAAAAAGTAAAGTAGACCTCTGCAGCTGCAGCAGTATAGTGATGCCTGCAAGTGACTAAAACCAGAAGGTCGTTTAGGCCTAATGCATAAAGTTAGTTTGGTACTTTGAGTATAAGGACTGCAGCCCTATAGTAATTGGAACAGGCCAGGTTCACGATCACAAAAATGGCTAAAAATAAAGCGTGTACTTTGTTTTGCCATATTAATATCGAATATGCGCGCTATAAGCGCACCCGTATCACTCTGAGATCTGCGGCCTATTTATGTCTCAAGTTTACCGTCCGCACAGAAGCCCCAGTAGCGGTCGATTACGTGCATACTTACTCCAGAGGTCCATTCGCCCAGATTAGAGGGCGCATGGTTCGGCAGGCTCGTAAGTCATCGACTGTTTATATGGCGAGCTATATTTCAGTGCATTCAGCGCCGTTTGTCAGAGTGAATGAGGATCGTGCAACAGGGGCCCCGACTCCCGAGAGCCAACCAAGCGATAAATATCACGCTGGAGGCAATGTTTTTTCCACCTTCCGACCGAGAAACCGCAAAAGTGGCCCGCAGTGCTCGGTCACGGTATTACACAGTACCCATTCACATTGGGGCCTGTATAACGGGGGCGTCATATGAAGATTAAATCTTGGTGCGGCAGCGTTCGCGGCCAATTTGAGGTAGCGCAGTCTTCTAGCGCATGAGGAATGGCGCCTTTTATTCGCACGGGCGCCTAGCGTTGGGCCATGCTTTGACTGATGCGCTAAACCGCGCGTGCCGTGCATGCGGGGGTGAACGCTCCAGCCAGACGGAGCCAACAAATTTGGCCACTTATACGACTGGAAAGGAGGAGCTTGGCAGCTTGGGGCTGCACGCAAAATGGCGCCGGAATAAACAAATATCCTGACCCACCTGGAGAGCCCGCTGATAAGCATGCACGTGGGCTCGAAAGCGGCGCGCTGTTGAAGAAGAGCGAAAGAGAGGTCTAGTACCGCATTACAAAACAACACAAATTTCATATCAGGGAATGAAGATTGACCGTTACAAAGCTGCACCAACAGCGATTGTGAAAGCCCGAACGAGCCGGATTGCCGCAGCTCTGGCATCGATCGGCGCTTTGTCTTGATCGCGCGCTTACCTGAGGGTCATCTGCCTTACGCGCCGCCGCTTCGCACGGCCGGTCTTGTACACTGGCGAGGCCGTAACAAAGTGCGTGCGGTTCTCGGCCGGCGCTCCTTTCTATTTTCTTTCCCTCCTTATGACAAATGAACGTGCTCAGAAAAACACGCATCCATTGCGAGACTCGCGCTCCACGTGGCTCGCGATAACAAACATAAAGGTTCGGTCCGGGGGTGCTCTTCGATCGATCTAATAACAGCGCCGATAAAGTTAGAGGAAAGAGCCCATGCACCGTACACCGTGCGTGGATAAAAGGTGAAGTGATTAGGCGAGAGCTTAATCGCTCCAGACAGGATGGAGTGCGTGGGTAGCATGTGGCCAAGACAGATTCTTTTGTTATGCCAGGCGGCAGATGGTAATAGTGATGTCTGAAACTCGCAGCGCGCACGCAATGGTGAACGTATAGGTTGGGCAAGAAGAATGGCTGTTTAGACGAACAGGCATTGCAACCTCCATCTCCCCTGCAGCCATACTTGACTGTCATGGAGACCCCCGTACCGATATGAAGACAAGGCAGGGCTAGCATGCCTCGTAGACTGACGAGCTGTCGAAGCGCTTAATCTTTTCACATTTTCTTCGTTACAATTTCGCCAGGTGGTGCCAAAGTTCTTGATAGATGCACGCACAACCGACAGACTGCTGCTATTATGTTTTAGTTGTTCCTCTTCGTGATCCTTTTTTCGACCTTCTTTTAATTGACGTCCCTTGTCTTGCTCGAGTCTACATGAAAGCAACATTGTGCGTGACTTTGGTAACTTGAATAATGCAGTCTATAAGAGCATATAGGACTAGGGCAATGGATGATTAAAGTGTACGCCACTTCAGATTTTCGCACTTTACGATACCCCAGGAATAACAGCAGCGTTCTCTTCGCGCGCGTGCGTGTTTATTATAGACGGCGCTACGGTACGACCGTCCACATCAGCGTGCTAAAGAGGTCATCCTCACTTGCTCCAGATTTCGGGTATATATACATGCGCAAAAAATGCATCGGTATTGGGATAGCTCACCATAAATTGCAGAGAATATCTGCCTTACTGCTGTGTTTTCCCCAGTTGGCCTGATCAACGTTTGCTTTGTTTGTGATCGACTACAGAATATATTTAAAAAAACTCATTGTAGCTACGAGTGTGAGCTTTCGCATAGCATAAGGCTAGCAATTATCGCTGTCTGACGTCTTTTTAGCATGCCAGACGGACACAGATTCTTGAAAAAAAAAAAAAAAACACGTCATTATTCGCGCACCTCACCTCGGCGACAGTTAAAATTATTAATAGAACTTATACGAATAGTCTCAATTTATGACAGCTGCCCTCTTAAGACAGCCTTTGAATCTGGTGTCCTGTTGATTGTTAATTCTCGAGCCAGAATGTCGTCGTGCCTGAAATCAGCGTATCCGTGGAGTGCATTTTGGATAAAAGCGCGTTATTTTGTGCCTTTCCGAAGCTGCCTTGTTGCTTTTTTGCTTGCATACCTACGAATAGTCATCAGAATAGCTGAGACGCTTACACGAAACGTGGTACGACAATTGATTATTACAATAGGAGCACAGTTATGGATACAATATCCCAGGAATACGGAATTTCGGGCAATTTTAGCGCCTCTCATCTCACATTCCATTTGACGGCGGCAAGCGCTTTTCCAACAGAAGATAACCTTCTTTATGTTTGTCAACAATAATAAATAACGTTCAAGTTTATTGCAAAACATACGCCGCTGAAACTTTTTGCATAATTTGACCACGAAATTCATTGAACGCAAACCAGTGGAATAAGCTCAATTATGGCGATTGTATAATTAAGATATAATACACTTAGCAATTACTGTAAATATCTTGCATGAAAGCCTTGAACAGCATCTATAGCGATCACCACTGGAATGAATGCCCCTATGTTACAACGCTTCGCAGGGTGTCGCGAAAGCTTAGCACTCATACGCACCGCTGTCGCTTCATTAGTACACACGTTTCTGAAATGTAACACCACTGCTGGGACCGCTCGTTACCACACTTTCATTTTTTTTTATTTGCGCCGTCAACCTTTTTGCCACAGGAAGCACAGTTCAGTTACGACGAGGGCTATTCGTTGCTGTAATATAAGCGGGGTTTCGGCTCGTTCGTAGTTTTCTTAACGGGGTTCAATTCCGTGAGCTGACAGTGGCTTACATCCATTAAGCCGCAAGCGAACGATCACGAGCCGCAGTATAGTGCGCGGTTCACTTGCGTGAATATAGGATGAAAACGCCGTCAAAAAGAAGAAGAAAACAACAGAAATGAAAAGAAAGGAAGTGGTTTTGAAATTGCAATTCAAGCTAGTAATAATTTCTTGCGTTTTACGTGCCAAAACCACGATATGATTATGAGTTTTCTTTCCGTCGCCGCGCTTTTTCGCGCAGTTTATCTTAAGCATGTACAACCAACTAGCCCAGCCAGCTACTTTATTATGATTGTGAAGCTTCTCGTATGTAATGGAGGGCTCCAAAAATTTCGACCACATGAGGTTCTTAATTTCCTTTCCGGAGCTTTGTTGTAACAGATATGAGTAGCCATCTGAATTCAGAGGCAGATTGCGCAACTTTAATCTTACGTTAAAGCAATACCCCGTTTCGTTTACATGCGCACGCGGCGATTCCCCTGCGCAGAGGACTGAGGTTTGCGTATGGCATTACATGTATCCTGCTTACTTAGTTTCTACGTTGATGGCTGATTTTCGTGTATATATATATATATATATATATATATATATATATATATACACTATCATATCCAGCTTTTGTGGACACTTCACAGCCAGCGCCCCTGGCGGCCCCGGCGCGAAGCTAGCGCGTTTCCAATGGAACTGGCGAGTTTTTCCCGAATAATTAAGTGTAGAGGGTGAATGTTGAAAAACGCAGACCACAGAGCGCTTCTGGGAACCTAAACGCACGAGAGGACAGCAGCGATCATGTTGCAGTAAGCTTCAATTTTGTTCCCAGAGCAGTTAAAGATTGTACAATGGGAGTCTATGGAAACGGCGAAAAATGTGGCCTGTTTTTCGAGACAAAAACGGTCACTGTCGTAAAACTAAGCAAGTTATGTTAATGGTCAGGAAATCACATGTAGTCCTGACACTCAGCTTTCGTTTGAAGCCATTCTCAACTTGCCGCAATTGGCATAACATTGTTCCCTAACGCGTTTTTTGAAGCGCGGTCGTTCAAATGTTTGTGGTAAATTGATAAACCCTTGCTTACCACAGGCGACAAGGCATCCACCGTGGCCGAGCGAGCTAATCGCTCAAGTTCAGAGCGCGGCTTCACCGCGCCGTCATCGGTTCGATTCCGGGCGACGGATCAGCATTTTGATTTTTCAACCCGTGACTTAGTTCCACAGCTTCACACAGGATGTCGCCGCCGAAACAAAAAAGAGCTTTCGTTTCGGTTTCGGTTCATGACTGTAATCTTGAGCTGCCGTTTCTTTTTCTCTTTATTTTATTACTCTTTTAGTGTATGTTTAAACACTCCACGCGTATCATATCGTTCAGATCTACATTTGCAATTCTTACTTTATTCTTTTATAAACGTCGTAAGGAAGAGAACGCCCGATCAAGTTATGGTGAACAAAGCTCTTTCGAACTTTTGTACGCGTATTGTGGTGGAAACTTACTTCTCCGTTCTCATGATTTCGTTACGATCTTCTCAGGTACCTACAATTCAGCAACGTAAAGGAAGCGAACTAAGCTTAGACAAGCGAGGCATAGTAATTAAATGACAAAGTTAGACTTTATTGCAGTTGCTTTTTACTTTAGGGCTAACGCAAGTGTCTGTCGTAATCTTAACGAACGAAGGGGAATTTTTCGAGGGGTTCTTTTTTTTGTTAGACACTACTAATGAAACCAACAGATAATTAAGCCAATCAAAGAATAGGAAAAATTATTTGTTCTTTATCAAACAGCAGTGCAATGATTTCGCCCTAACTTAAATGAAATCAATATCGCTATCTCGACAAGCATCAGCGGACGGCTCATATACCCTTCTATATGCTGCGCTCTCAACTCGAAGAGACTATGCGAAATCCCCTTTCCTACCTCGAGTGGCTGTGTTCTCTTACAGCACCATTTTGTAGAGTTACGCGAGACTGCATCTGAGTTAGCTGCCTGCAGCTTTACATCATTTGTTGCTATCGCACTCATTGCATCGTCCTTGCGGTGAAACTGGGATTTTTATTCATCTCTTGTCATATCTATCGCCCTACGTGAACAGAAAAAAACCAGCATGCCTTCTCCTTTAACATCGCATAGCACTGTGCGCTGCATCGGATAGGTCCGTGTGATATGACGTGTGTGGATCAAAGCTTTCGGGAAGTCCAGGGACTGGTGCTCCCAGTTATAAAACGAAAATCCTGTGATTCAGCAGCTTTACGCACGCACTCGCAGCCCACTTCAACGTACCGCAATAAGATGCCATTTTAAACATCTGTAAATGAAAATGTGCGCAGCATGTACTGGTTGCGCAAGGCTGGAACCGAAAGCGGAGCTAGTGTTCGACCTAGCTTCTAAGGTTTTGCTAGTAATACCAAGCTATTGCTAGAGGTGCAATGTTTTTGCTAGTATAGTATTATAGGATATGGCTAGGCTTGGATAATCTATTCTTCTCAGGTTTCGGTCGGTTCCCCAGACTACGCACTTGTTGCGTGGTTTTGAAGGGGAAATGTCGCGTCACTAGTAGTTACGTGATAGGATTTTAGTCACGTGAGAGAGAAAGTACATGTTTATTAGAGTCCAGTGCAGACGCTGAGGTTGCCCCGCGCCGCCCGGTTGTTCCGAAGTTTTTGGCGCCAACACGTCACGTCAATAGTTACGTGACGTTACGGGATTTTAGTGGCGAGACTAATTACTTGATTTTACGTGATTTTTAGTCACGTGGCTAGTTGTTACGTGATTGTAGTCAGATAAGTAGATGTGCGATGTTACGTAATTTTGGTCACGCGACAATTGCAGGCCTGGTGTACAAAAAATTGTAGTTGCAGTAAACAACAACCCATCATCGATATCACATGTATTTTACGATCCCGAGAAATTCACTTTCGTTGCTCGAAAGAGGCAAGCGAAGCGGCACTCGTGCACTTTTTATCACGTTTCAAAATTGTTTGGCCTTCTACGATTTTTTCTGGAATTTTTTGTATGCTTCATTTGCTCTATTCTTTTTTCTTTCCTGGTGAATATTCCTGGCGCATATATATTGCTGTGTGTTTGAAAATATAGCCAGTTGCAAGTTCAGCGCTGTGTGTGTTTTCCAATGTCGTCCTCGTACCTTGCGCTGTGAAACATCGAATTATGGTCTACAGCGCATTTTTGCAAACAGAAAGCAGCTGTTTTCACTTTTGCATTCCGTTCCTGCTTTTTGGAAGGTGGAGACACTTGCAAGGAGCGTTGCAAGGAGAGTGTGACCGTAGTATCTTTATAATAGCTGTCGTATCACGGGCTACCCGCCGCGTGCTGTGGCTGAATGGGTTGATCATCCGTGCTGGCTGTTTGCGCGCAGTCGCTGGGGCCTTGATTCGAATCCCAATGCGGTTTTTTCTTCTTTTTTTGTCTCTCTCAGAATTGCTTATGTTTGCCGCGGTGGTACAGCGGTTACGGTGCTCGGCTGCTGACCCAAAGGGCACAGGTTTGACGGCAGCTCCAGCATTTTTGAACGAGGCGAAAATGCTAGAGGCTCGTGTACTTGGTTTTAGATGCACGTTACGAACCTGAAGTGGTCGAAATTTCCGCAGCCCTCCTCTACGGCACGCCTCATAAACATAATATGGTTTGGGCACGTAGAACTCCAGCAATTATTTTTACTAGTACAACGCTGCTGAAGATTTAGTTGCTTGTTTTCTCGCTGGACCATTTCACCCAAGATATTTGTTGCAGTTTCGGTTTCGCTTTGGGATATGGAGCAAGTAAACTTCTAATGTTTTATTTTTTATTACCACGCAACCTATTACTTCATAACGAAGAAACGGAACCCAGATTTTAGTTAACCTCAACCATAAGAAGGCAATAAAAAACGAAACCAAGGCAAGCATGAGGGCAGCCATTTGTAATATAATGAAGCGTTTTAAAGAAGTACTCTACTATTAGAGACGACGCAGAAACGTAACCAGTAATAGTAGAACAACGCAAAGCTTGTATTGTTGAATCGTCGCCTTTTTTCTACGGGAGCATCCTTCTCTGCTTCTGCAAGTAGTGCTGCTCTTTTGCATTACATTTACGTCCCCTCCGAAAAAGAGCCATCCTGCCTAATTACGGACAGCTGCACAGTGGCAGTGAGGCTTTAGCAGGTCCATATGCACAATCTCATGCCACGACACTGTTTGATTACAATAAGTCTCAAGCGACTTGACGGCGTACATGAAGTACGAGGCTTGCTAGACCACACGGTACCTGCCGTGGTACTTCGGAAGAAGTTTCGTAGAGCGACCGGGGCCACCTAGGGGTCCAGAGGCCAGGCCCGTAGCTAGGGGGTATGCCCCAAGGGCCCGCCTCCCCTCCCAAAAGTTTAACGGAGGAGGTGTTTTATCGACAAGAATAATGAGAATAGGTGTTTCTCTCAAACTGCCAAGGCCTTCAGCAAGTGCCCCCTCCCTTTAGCCCCCCCCCCCCTCCCCGCTGACTGGCGCAGGCCGGCGGCGAGGACCGGTGGACCGGCGCAGGCCGGTGGCGGGAACGGTAGGCAAGCAGACTCGGAAGCGAGCGCGGCCGCGCGCGCCGTTGCCATAGCAACGACGGAGAGATCTTCAACCGGCTGCTTTGCTGCTGGCTTGCGTTTCCTTTCTTGAATTCTCGGCACTCGCCACTTTCCTATGAAGAATGCTGTCTCACGCGCATAACGTGCATGCCATTTGTGACCTGGAAGTGCCGGGCGCCCGGCGATAATGCAATCGAGAGGCATGCACGATATCAGGACTGTTTTTGTGAGGCGAAACGACACCCTTTCAACACGTTCTTTAGTGTACGCTGCTTTCCTGAAATGCATAGGTAATTTCATAGGAAATATTAGCCGATTACACACTGCCTTTGTTGCTGCAACGCCACTTCACGCCGTTGAAAGAGTAATAAGAGGGAGTAACTAAGAGGGAAGTCCAGGCATGGACACATGCATGTTGTCTTTACTGATGACTTTCCCTTAACAGGTACCCATGTTAGCAGCAATGTACAACAGAGTGAATGAAAACAGCGAGGAAGAAGACTTCAAAACTAACAAGCGTTTTTCGCTTTACAGTTCTGCTTACCGATTCAATGAACCAAGTATTCGACGCTCACTAGATTGCCCTCCGCACTGTGTTCCCGAGCCAAGCCTAATTACGGTTCATCAAACTAATGAACAGATCTAGCTCGCCTTGCTTGTTCGCCTCAGGTTTATGACTAACGTGGTTGGTAATGCTCACTATATATATATATATATATATATATATATATATATATATATATATATATATATACACTGACCTACGTAGTTCAGTGCCTTGCGAAGCCCATGCCACAGCCCCAGCGGTATGGAATGCCTTTTTTCCGGTTTTTGATGTGTGCTACCTGGAAGTTCATTCAATGTAGAAAGCGCCGCGCGCTTTCTACATTGAATCATCATCATCATCTCCAGGCCTTCATCATCTCCAGGCAAAGGCTGGTCCCAATGCCGAAACGTCGGAATGAAATGTGCGATAACATGCGGCTGTCCAAACACGGCCGTGCGGCGGCGATGTTCGAATCCACGTCCTCGCACTTGACAGCGCAGAGCCATAGTCATTAGCGGGTAAGGGACATGGCATGACGGCACTTTTTGTTGTTGTTGTTGCTATCCGAGGGGTCAAGACAGTATTTTTTAACACGTTGTCGATGAAGACAACTCTCCAGTATAATAGCTTGCTTCTTTCGACAATAAGAATTTAGCGAGAAGTATGGTTGACTTTCGCGTGCTGCAGCAGCTCGCATTAATTAAGAATGCAACGAACGGCGCCAGGGAAGTATCTCTGTACGAGTCTACAATAATTTGATACTGCGAGTGCGTTAAGCACAAATAACGCGGGATGGTAAAATTTAGGCGATGTTACATATCGTACTGAACATCTATTCCTTAGGAGAACGGTACATACTGTGGTATGTACATAACGCACCTTTTGCATATTACATTGTGATATGTGCAACACACCTTTGCTTATTGACAAATATAGGTTGGCAATTGCTGTTGCTGTTAAACGAAGACCATATGGTTATAACACGCACAATGGTGGAGTAGGGCGCACGAAATTAGACTGTTATATGTAACCCCTTGCTGCAGGTTTCCTTTGATCGGTCCCTTACTCGATGGTCAGATAGCTACTAACATTACTCAGCGAAGGAGTGTTGTTTCTTCTCCCTGCCGGTTTTTTTTTTTTTCATAAAAGCTGGAAACCACTGTCGCGCATGAAGAAAAGAAGAACGCCGTCAAAAAAAAAAAAAAAGAAAGAAACGCCAGGCCTGCGCGGAAAGCACAGCACAGTCACAGCGAAAGCTGGAAGAGTGGCATTTCTAGAGCCCGTTATAAACTCTTTTGTGGCTCCTAATACAAGTACATTAGCAACGTAGCCACTACGCCACAAATCATAATTTTTGGCAAGTTTGGAAGCACCCATCACGACATTATTGGTTATTCTGTGGAGGAGCGAGGTACCATCCGTAAGGCATTATGTTCACTTTGTTGATGCGACGGTTGATGCGGATGAAGAATTATGGCTGAGCCCTTTGTAATGGGTTGGAAGCTTTAAACGGCCCACTAGTTATGTTTTCATATTGTGTGACTCCCGGTCGTTATTTAACTGTTCCACCGCGGCTTTATAACATACGTTAACCAGAGAAACGGAGAGCGAGAGAGTGGAAGAGAGGGAGTTAACTTTATTGAGAGCCTGAGGAAATGGATCATGAGAGCCTTATGGGCTTCCTTGGCAACCAATAGAAGTGCACTTACGAGGAACCCACTACGCTGTAAATCATCATAATTTTTGTGAAATAGGGAAGCAGCCACTATGCAATTTTTCGTCATTCTGCGGAGAACCGTGGTACCTGCTAAACACCTGTAAGGCATTATGTGCACTTTGTTGATGTTGTGGCTGATGACGATGAAGAATTATCGCAGAGGCCTTTGTAATGGGTTGGAAGCATTCAACAACCCACTCGTTGCGCAATTCGCATTGTGTGACGCCCGGTAACAGAATTCGCGTTTGTGTGACGCCTGGTTGTTATTTTGCTCTTCGACCACACTACATTACATATGTTAACGTGGTTCCTTCCCGATATGAAGCCTGTATAGGGTCTTTTTGCGGCGCAGACTCAAGCACCGGCATGGCTCCGAGGTAGAACACTGGGCTACCACGCAGAGGGCCCAGGTTCGAACCTCGTTCCATCCTGGAAATTTTTTTCTCATTTTCTTTTTTTTTTCTTATTTCGTGCGATAGCAGTTACGGACACCGGCGGCGGCGGCGGCGGACAACTACGGCGCCAAAAACGGCCGTTAAAATGATCTCATAACATCTTTCGCTGTAAAAAAAAGAAGACTGGCAAATTATTTTCGTTAAAGAAAACGGTGCACACAGATCACCGGTTAAACGTCTCATCGCGTGCGTTCTCTCACTGCGCGAAATGTGGACGCCGATATTATTTACGGTAATAAGATTGATGTCCGAGGTCTAAAGCTGCAGCAATCGATATACATGCCAACAAAGGCGTATAATTTATTTCCCCAAACATTTCCCCCAAAGGCAAGCTGGGGAATACCTACGGGATTCCGGCGTAACGAGAAGAGAGGCGTACACGATGCACGCTGAGCTGTCTCGGCCAAGAGAAAAGGACCGTGTCCTTCGACTCGCCGGGCCCCCCAATTTTGCCGAAATGTGACAGCCGCTCCCGGCACTGCTCGTTGCGATTGGCTGTCTCGTCTAACTGGACACAACCTTTTCATTAGTTTATCATCCGTCGTGCCGGGCGCATCAGAGCACGTCCGGCTCAAGCGCCTCACGCAGGCCGAACGTCAATCGTAATTGGACCGCCCAGCCTAATGAGATGATCACGATGGCCCCAACGTTTGCTCAACTCCACCGGCTCGGGATATGTTAGCTTGAAGAGCTTCGCCGCGGGACTCCGGTTGTCTTGGTTAGTCATTGGTTACACCATCGTTTAGTAAAAGAGGAGGTACACTGCCTTGCATACACAGGCCTGGAGGATTTTCGGCTCGAGTAAGAGACATATATATTAATAAAAGAACACGAAAAAAACCTACAAACTTGAAAAATAAGTGAAAAGACCAGTATGATGATCTAAATTAACAAGAAAGAATGTCCTGTAATCCCATTAAGCTGCGGACATGCGGATGCGCGGTGGCAGTAAAAAAAATACCACGTCGGTCTGAGCGAAACACGCGCGTGCTTTCGTAACCAGTTGAAAACAGTGGCGTGCCATGGCACTTCTAGACACGTGAAACTATGCAGATTGAAAACAAGGCTCCCAAACAGTGCGATCGCATTTATTATTGTCGCATTGTTGGTTGCGTACTCCACATTAGTTTCGCGCACATTTGCTGCTTCGGAACCGGGTGTTCAAATGAAATTTGCTTGGCAGCAGGATTCAAAGCCTCGGCTTGCAACCTTTTAGAGGTAAAAGAATTAGGTCACAAATTCGCATATATATTGCATTAAAGCATATCTTTATGTAGACCGGTGGTAAAGCCCAGGCTAATCATTTTGACGGCCACAATCCCACAGAATAAAGTGACCCACGTGCTGCTCAAGAAGCTTTGCTGCAGAGATTGCAGACCAAAGTCAATTAGTACTTCGACGCACGTACTTGATTTCCTGTATTTTTGTAGTACGTCCGCTATAACAGGTGCGTGGGAACCTTTCATTCTGAACTGGTATAAAATCTGACGTTAGTCCGGGACTCTGACGTATCCAACATGGGTACGCCTTTCCGCATACAGCGGAAAACCAGCGCGCGCCAGGGAAATACTGATCTACCTTAGTTTCAGGAATGACCTTATGTCATCGGAGAGCGGCGCGTGTGTGATAAAGACGAGCGCTAGTAGACACCGAAAGACAAAAGCGGTCGCTCTATTTTTCGCCTCTCGACAAATTTACTCATGCAAAGTACGAGCGCGTCGATGGAGTATGTATACTTCGCGGTGCGTGGGCGGAGCGGAGAGGCATACGCGACCTCAAAGTACAAAGCGAAAGATAACTCTTCGCCCGGTTAGCTGGTGGCGAACGCGTGACATAGGTGGCAAAACTAATTTAACTCTTCGACGCGACGAAGCTTGTCGTCAACAGGCCACGTGGCGTTTTCGCACGCGGCGCAGACGTGCGAGGGCTACGCGGGCACGAGATCATCGCCGCCGCCTGTTGCCCGCGCCGCAGCCAGCGAGGACACCCGGAGCCACGCTCAGCTCAATCTCCTGATCGTGTTCGCGTAGGGGGAGGTGAGGGGGGGAGGGGGCTAGTACCTGGAGGATTTACATTTTCTATAGACCAGGGAGGTGCCTCGCCCAATCATTTCTGTTAATAGCGAGCTGGGCGCAATTCAACTGGGCAGTCCTTTTCTTCGCTGGCGCCTATGTGACGGGCAAACAAATTCTGTCAAGCCTACAAAACTTGCCTCAATTTAATATTCCATTTTCTAGGAGTACCTTATGCAGCGGCTCAGCGTAGACCCCCCCCCCCCCCCCCCCCCCCCCGCCACGCTCGCTGGTTCCGGGTTGCCTCGAGGGCGTTTGCCTCCTTCTCTTTCGTCCGACATCATGCAAATGAGATGCACAGAATTATCTGCCAGGACTAGCAACGTGCCGTGGAGCACACGCACACAAAAACGAGAATGGCATAAAATAAACGGAACACGCGTAATGAAGGCAAACTTTATCTTAAAGCCGCGATAACTCCTGGAGAACGAGCACCTCTTCAAATGGATATTCGCCTCTGGCGCGGATATAACAAACACGACCTATCCAAGAGGCTCATTTTCCGTGCTTTTGCACTCCTCGCCCCCTTGCCGTCGTTCTCACTTCATTTTTTCCTTTTCTTTTCTTTTTTGGTCGATATAAAAAAAGGGAGACATCAGGAGGCTCTTTGACGGTGCAGTGCGGAACTCGCCACTGCTTTCCCTCTCGCGTGCACCTCAGTGTGTATTTATTGAATCCAGGCCAGAGGCTTTCTTTTATCTCCGCTCAAGCACGCCCTAAAGCCTTCCATTCTCTCAAGACAGCGCTGAGCTGGGTAAATATTTGAGTGTACACAAGAGTGAGAGGTAGAGCAAAAAAAAAAATAATAAAAGAAACGCTTAGCAGGCACTCACGCGTACACGTACCACAGAAAACCCGAAATAATAATATATAAAAAAAAGATACCAGGTTGCAACCGTTACATTTCGTAAGGTGAGGAGCAAGGGAGTGGAGCTCTTTTAACCACGAAGAAAGTGGAACGTGCGAGTTGAAGACCCGGGAAACGCAGCAAATTAGGTTAAACAAGTTTAAGATAAAAAAAAAAAAAAGAGAGAGAGAGAGAGAGAGAGAGGCGATCGAGGAAGTGCGTAAAAATAAGAGAGGACAAGCTCCTATCGCGGCCTCATTCTGTAGGTGGGAAGTAAAAAGGGCGCACAGTAGCAAGCCGGAACAAAGCAAATAAGAGAGGCCAGCGGGCATCCATCCAAATTCGAAGCTCTCTGTTTGCTTTACTCGAGAGCAGGGAAAAGGCGGACGGGTGCGGTTAAGGGGAGGAGGTGGATTTGGTGAAGTCGACGCGATGGTACGGGCCCAAGAAATGCCGATTGGAGCACTCAAACTCACGGGGGATTTCAATCTCCCAAATGAACGCCATGCTGAATGTTTGATTGTGCTTGCGGCTTCCTTTGTCATACAGATTAAAGGTTGCGCGTGTGGCGTTTTTCTGCTTGACAGCCAAATCTGCGATCGGTATTGCAATTTAAGAGAGCAATAGAAAGATAAGATGAAAAAAAAAAGAAGAAAGCTTTAGGTTCTTGTACCTGAAGAAAAGAAAGGACAAGGACCAAGGCGGCTAGGCAGTAAGATATTCTTTCTTTTGTCTCGTTTTGCCTGAACCGCGGTATCGACTTCTCTGCTTCTCAGCGAGCTTCTCGCAAGCAACCGAATTACTCTAATTGAACATTGCTGACTCGACGCGTTTGACGCGGATTACCCGCCTAGTAGTGCACGGATTTAGCTAGGAACTACACGTGCCGTGCTTTATATATACAGAATACCGCTTTTGGGCAAAGCTAACCACGCGCTTCCAATACATTTTTAAAGACGATAGTCTTTCTTGGGGAACTTAAACGCAGATATTTTGGTCTGTCTTTCTGTTTGTCGGCACGTCACCCGATTCAGCCAACCGGCGAAAGTTGAACCACTTGCTTACCGCCCACCCATCTTGAACTGGTGCGGCTGTTCATACTTGTGAACGTCGTCGATCAAAAAGTAAATATTACGCATATCTGAGGCGTAACATCATTAGGTAAGTATTAGGGGGTGTGTTCCTTTAATAGAAAATACATAGATACGCAATTTTAAAGACCTTGATGGTATGCGTTTAACGTTGAGACAGTAACGCGTTTATTAAAAGATTGCCACAGCTGAAGCGATCAGCGGTCCAAGCCGAGCAAGCGCGAGCGCCAACAACAACCGTCTTCGTCTTCTTCTTTCGCAGGCGTTCTTGTCTGCGCCCTACCATGTTACAAATCACTCCCCCACGGAAAAGGAGCCATCCTGGCGACCTAAGTAACAGGTAGAACTGGTGGGTCATAATGCGGCTTCAGTCGATCGACGTGAACAGTCTCGCGGCCGCGACGACGGCGGTCCGTAGATGATTGAACAGGCTCAATAATATAGTTAACTGGGGATGCTTGACGTAGGACGCGGTAGGGGCCTTCGTACTTAGGCAGTAGCTTTGTGGAAAGGCCAGGAGCGGAGGAGGAAACGCGAAGCCACACCAACGTTCCAGGCGAATTAATACGACTGAGGAGGCAGGTTTTCGTCGTGACGGTCCTTCTGGCCCTACTCGCCCTACCATGTTACAACCCTAGTTTCTTAAGGTGCGCTGAAAATGCGACTGCGCTGAAACTTGTCTTCCTCCGTGACCCCTGCACAAGCTCATGTTGTGTTTCGGTTTCGGTTCAGTATTGCATTGTACGAATGACAGGGGGCGCCGCTCTGGCATTCCTGTTTTACCCAGGCGACGTGTAAATAAGAGAGTTTGTGGAGAGTACTCGTTGAGTGCGGACGTTTCTTCTCTTTCGGCGCATCGCGCCAAACAGCGTGTTCGGGCTGGCCGGCGTCCCCACCTGTCGCGTTGGTCACCGCCGGCCTTCGCCTGCCGCTGCGCCGGGACTACCAGCCCGCAACACAGCACTCATGTTTCCCGACGTATTGCCAGATGGCGTCCATATCTCACGCAGCGCCTCTTCTATCGTCTTTAGACGACATTTGCAGCGAAGCACGCAGATACGCGGCCAATTTTTTTTTCGGCAATTAGAAACTTCCCATATTTCAGCCGCCTGCTTTCGGCGGCTATGACGCAGCTAAGGTGTAAATATCGTCTGTCTAAAGATTAACAGAAAAACAGGTTCAACCAAAGAAGCTAGGCATCGCAGCAAGACTTTGGCAAGTAAACTTTTCACAAAAAGCATGCAGAGACGAAAATACCGAGCTATTGCGAGCGACACGTGCGGAAGGGCCCTGACGAGTGAAAAGGCTCTGCCTCGGCAGCACCTTTCTTGAGCAGCACGGACGCGTCTTGGCGTCGCGTCGGCCGGTTGCCGCCGCATCACACCCTTGCTGTTTCAAAGATGCAAGACGCCGCAATTCGTTAATAAGCTTGGCCGTCTTCGGGTAACGTCAAAGAATGCGCTTACACTTTCTTTTTGAAGATCTTTTCAGAAAAGCGGTGCCAGCTACGGTTACGGTCAGGTCTCACGTTCTTTTTCGGGATTGCGAAGAGCGCTTTTCACTTGAGTGTCACTTTTTTTTTGCGCTAGATTAATTAACGCTCTATATAATACCACCTTTTGGAACTTGACGTGGGGCTCTTATTGATGCTCTTGAATTAACTTGTGCGTTTATTTCGCTTACTTGCACAGTAAAGGAAAGAAAAACCAAACCAAAACAAAGCATGCGAAGTTGTGCAGTTATGACATTAGCTGTCAAACAGGTGTTGAGATCATCATAGTTAAACCGCATGTCAAGTAAGCAATTTCGTCCGCTTGTAGTAAGTGAGGTGTTGCCACGTTTGGTGGGACAAGCGCAGAATGCACTCTTAAATAACATCAACAAAAAAAACATAGCTAACGCCTTTATTTTTTAATGTATTTTGTACGCTTTTGTTACAAAATACAGCAATAAAGTACAAACATAAATTCCTATATCAACTGTAACACTATTAATGACACAATTTTGACCGCATTAGGAGCATCATTTTGCTCTCTCTCTGTATATACACACACACACACACACACACACACACACACACACACACACACTCACACACACACACACACACACACACACACACACACACACACATATATATATATATATATATATATATATATATATATATATATATATATATATATAGAGAGAGAGAGAGAGAGAGAGAGAGAGAGAGAGAGAGAGAGGCCGCCAAAAAAAAAGGGAAGAACGCGTTCACCTCCCTCGTTTGTTCTTGTGCCCAATTGATCATCATTTTCTGTCCATTTATGTTTTTGTTCTTGTACCCGAATAAACTTACTTCGTGTTTTCATCATTTTTACCTGAACGCGCAAAAACCTATTTGAGGTCACTAGGATGCCGGACATGGTGACGTCAAGAGCCGCACCTGGCAAATCTTCCACCGTTCTAGCAGCTTTATTTTATTAGAAGGTCGAACAGTTTTTTTACAAAGGCTTTTCATCTTCTAAAACGCGGGCTATCCGTTACGTGAAAAGCTGTATAATGTTCTCACGCTCACATTTTCTCCCCTTGAAAAAAATGATTTCCAAAATCCCCTAAGCGAGATAGTATTGCCGCAATCACTTGCCATCCTTATCGCTTTGCTTGTGACGCACGTGGCTAGTGTGTATCTGCGCTCCATCATGAACGCGTGAACTTATCTTCGTGCCGCGTTTTATCGGAAAACGCCCCTCGCCAATAAGCTGAGTACAGCCGTGGGCACCGGTGTAGTAGTTCGCCATCTGTACGGCGGTTCACTTGTTTCTTTCGGGCGCAAGTCAGCCCAGTGAAATAAAGGATTGTTGCGGCTTGCTCCTGATCCTGTCGTGCACGTTCCTTCATCGTCGCGGCTGCGTGACAACTGGTGGAGGTGCTGGGTATGCACCAGGTCCCTGAGCCGACAGCTGCACGGAAGGACGAGGCCCCCAAAAGCAGCGACGCGACTCGCAGTAGCCGCCGCCTACAAGGGTTGCCACCGGAACCCGGAACACTACCGGAGTGCACTCGACAGAAAAAAGAAGGCTCGACGTCAACCATGAGCCTACCAGCTGCGCCCACCCCTGTCATCTTACAACAGCCTCGAGTGCCTCCAACCTTCCACGGCTCGCCTGTAGAAGATGCGGAAGATTGGCTCGACCAATTCACTCGGGTGGCTTCACTAAACAATTGGGATGACGAGATGAAGCTGCGCCACGTTTTCTTCGCATTCGACGGCCCCGCTAAAACGTGGTTTGAAAACCACGAGGCCTCTTTGACTACGTGGGAGGTGTTCAAGACTGATTTCTTGAGGACGTTTACCAACATGCTGCGCAAAGAAAGGGCTGAAATTTTGCTACAATCGAGGATCCAGAAGCCTAACGAAACTGTGCCTATATACGTCGAGGAAATGAAGCTCCTCATCCGCCGTGTGGATCCGAACATGACAGAGGAAAAACAGGTGGGGCTTCTAATGCGAGGAGTAAAAGAGTCCCTTTTCGCTGGCTTAGTTCGCAACCCGCCGAAAACCGTTGCCGAGTTCACGCAAGAGGCATCCACTATTGAGAAGACCTTAGATTCCCGAAACCGCCAGTACAACCGCACAGCGCACATAGCTTCCATGGACCCTCAAGCAACGTTTGCAAGTACCAGCAACTTGCGTGAAATAATACGCGAAGTCGTCCGCGAGGAGCTGCGGCTACTTATACCATCACCCTCGCAGCCTCCAGAAGCGTCACTCACGGATGTCATACGCGACGAAGTTCGCATTGCTTTGGGTGTTTCTCGGACGGCGACTCCATGTCAAGACAACCAGGGAATAAGTTACGCTGCCGCAGTACGCAGCCCAAGAGGTCCCGCCAACATGCGCCGTGAGCATTACCAACCACCCCAGCGATCGCCGTCACCCGTCCACTCACCTGCTTTTTTGGAAGCGCCGCGAAAAGCAGACCTCTGGAGAACCCCTGACCAACAACGCCCACTATGCTTTCACTGCGGTGAGCCAGGCCACATCCTCAGATACTGCCCTTACAAACGCATGGGACTTCGTGGTTTTGCCCTCAACGCACCACGACCGCGACCCGGACAGCGACCACGTGAAGTTGAAGACTACTTGCGCCGTGCCGAGTATCCGCCCACCAGTCCATCACGGTCACCATCACCGCCATACAGCCGCTACACATCGCCAGGCCGTGGAAACGCGGCGGCAGCGCGAGGAAGGTCCCCGAGCCCTCGTAGGGGAAACTGAGTAAAGCAGCCTTTGGAGGCGAGGTTGCTTGCCGGCGAATGGACGAAGAACCTCCACTGACCATACCGCACGACGACGGCGCCCCGACGGAGACACCACGACCGCTACGACGACACTTCGCAGTAAGCTCGACGGCACGCCCCAACCGCACTTGCAGCACTCGCAGAAGCCGTGATTCGACACCAAGACTGACGTCCAACTCGAGATCTAGAGTCTCTGACCTAGACGTACTTATAGACGGCCGTGGTGTAACAGCACTTATCGACACAGGGGCCGACTTTTCTGTGATAAGCGGAGCCTTCGCAGAGCAACTAAAGAAGGTAATGACTAGATGGGATGGTCCCGTGATCCGCACAGCCGGAGGCCATCTCGTGTTGCCAACGGGACGATGCACAGCACGAGTGACTGTCAGTGGACGTACTTACCCAGCGTGCTTCATAGTCCTGCAGCAGTGTTTCCCGCGATGTCATCTTGGGCATGGATTTTCTGACCGAACATCGAGCAATCATCGACCTTCAATCAAGACAGATCACACTTTCCACGGGCCAAGCCATTCAGTCGAAGACAACCCTAGGGCACCACGCCATCCTGCGTGTTCTAGATGAAGAAGTAAGCATCCCACCAAGGTCAAGCGTCATAATACCAGTGGTTACAGGCAACACAGAGGATGTTGAAGGCGTG
This sequence comes from Rhipicephalus sanguineus, assembly GCF_013339695.2. NCBI lineage: Eukaryota > Metazoa > Arthropoda > Arachnida > Ixodida > Ixodidae > Rhipicephalus > Rhipicephalus sanguineus. Next base: position 239,802,381 of record NC_051176.1, read on the forward strand.
ATCGAGGGAAACACGCAGTTCCTCTTAGACCGAGAGCTTGGCGTCGCCAGAGGCATCGCTTACTTCAAGAATGGACAAGCTGACGTGCTCGTAACCAACTTCGGCAGGGAACACCGACACCTCAACAAAGGCACCACAATTGCCTTCTTAGATGAAGTAGGGGACATTCCAGGCACGTTCGCCATCTCCGAACAATCCCACCAAGACTCGTCAATGCAAAACCAGCCGCCTGCGTTCGACATCAACCCTGAGCTTCCCAGCGACAGGCAAAATCAGATCCGCATTCTCCTAGAAAGCTACGGTCACTGTTTCGCAACCTCGTCCAAGGTGCCGAAAACACCAGTTACCAAGCATCGGATCATAACCAGCGAGCACGCCCGACCTCTCCGCCAAAGCCCGTACCGTGTGTCGCCGCGAGAGCGTGAAGCAATTCGGAAACAAGTGGACGAAATGCTTCGCGATGACGTCATTCAACCTTCGAAAAGCCCTTGGGCAGCACCAGTCGTTCTCGTCAAGAAAAAAGACGGAAGCCTCCGGTTCTGCGTCGACTATCGCAGGCTAAACAACATAACGAAGAAAGATGTCTACCCGCTCCCAAGGATAGACGACACCCTAGACCGACTCTGTCATGCCAAGTACTTCTCGTCCATGGACCTCAAAAGCGGATATTGGCAGATTGAAATCGACGAAAGGGACAGAGAAAAGACGGCTTTCATCACTCCGGACGGGTTATTCGAGTTTAAGGTCATGCCATTTGGGCTTTGTTCCGCACCGGCAACGTTTCAACGAGTAATGGACACGGTGTTGGCAGGCCTGAAATGGCAAACCTGCCTCGTGTATCTCGACGACGTCGTAGTCTTTGCCGCAAACTTTGACGAACACATGCGAAGACTGAGGGCCGTACTCAATGCAATCAAGTCTTCAGGACTTACCCTAAAGCCTGAGAAGTGCCGCTTTGCATATCATGAGCTGTTATTTCTTGGCCATATCATCAGCCCGGACGGTGTACGACCCGACCCCCAGAAGACGTCCGCTATCGAGCATTTTCCACGGCCGACAGACAAGAAAGCCGTACGAAGGTTCCTTGGCTTGTGTGCTTACTACAGAAGGTTTGTGAGGAATTTTTCATGCATAGCTGAACCTTTGACGAAGCTAACAAAGGCTGATGTACCATTTCAATGGGAAGCGCCGCAAGAAGAAGCCTTTAAGGAACTCCAGCGTCGTTTACAGTCCCCTCCCATCCTTTCACACTTCGACGAAGACGCCCAAACTGAAATTCATACCGACGCAAGCAGTGTGGGCATAGGCGCGGTCCTTGTTCAGAAAGGCAATGGGTTCGAGAAAGTGATCGCATACGCTAGCCGTTCGCTGTCGAAGGCGGAGAGTAACTATTCAACTACTGAGAAGGAGTGCCTGGCAATCATTTGGGCGACATCGAAATTCCGTCCTTACATTTACGGGCGACCATTCAAGGTTGTGAGTGACCATCACGCCCTCTGCTGGCTTGCAAATTTGAAAGATCCCTCCGGCCGCCTTGCTCGCTGGAGTCTTCGTCTCCAGGAATTTGATGTCACCGTAACATACAAGTCTGGGAGGAAGCATTCGGACGCAGACTGCTTGTCAAGGGCCCCTGTCGATGAACCCCCAAAGAACGACGACGACGATGACAGCTTCCTTGGATCTATCAGTAGCAGCACTTTTGCGCAACAGCAACGCGTGGACCCTGACCTCAAGCGTCTCCATGAATACCTGGAAGGCAAAACTTCATCACCCCCTGCATCATTTAAGCGGGGACTCTCATCCTTCTGTTTTCAAAACGGCATCATCGTAAAGAAGAACTTTGCGCCCAACAAGACTACGTATCTCATTGTCGTTCCCAGCAACCTTCGAGAAGAAATTCTACAGGCTTCCCACGACGAACCGACTGCTGGACACCTTGGATATGCGCGCACTCTTCGCCGAATCCAAGAGAAATTCTACTGGCCACGACTGCCCACCGACGTCGCGCGGTACGTAAAGACTTGCCGTGAATGCCAACGAAGAAAGAGGCCACCGACCAGGCCAGCCGGACTGCTGAACCCCATAGCACCCCCAGCAAAGCCTTTCCAACAGATTGGAATGGACCTTCTCGGTCCCTTTCCGACATCAACTTCTGGCAATAGAATGATAATCGTAGCAACTGACTACCTCACCCGTTATGCCGAAGCAAAAGCCTTGCCGAACGGAACAGCAGAGGAGGTCGCAAAGTTTTTTGTTAACTGCATCCTGTTGCGACACGGTGCCCCCGAGGTCCTCATCACGGACAGGGGAACAGCGTTCACGGCAGAGCTAATGCAAGCTATCCTGCACCACAGTCAAACCAGCCACCGGAAGACTACTGCGTATCATCCGCAGACAAACGGCCTCGTGGAACGACTGAACAAAACTATCGCTGACATGCTTGCCATGTATGTCGATGCAGAACACAAAACCTGGGACAGCATCCTTCCATTTGTCGTGTTTGCCTATAACACTGCAATACAAGAGACTACACGCATGACGCCTTTTAGCCTCGTCTACGGCAGAGAGGCAGCTACAACGTTGGACGCCATGCTCCCAGATGTCACAGAAGAGAACCACGACGTCGCCACCTACCTTCAACGTGCAGAACAAGCCCGACAACTTGCACGTCTGCGGATTAAGGAACAGCAGTCCATCGACGCTCGACGCTACAACTTACGCCGCCGCCATACGGAATACAAACCCGGTGACCGTGTGTGGATTTGGACCCCCATTCGCCGCCGAGGACTCAGCGAAAAGTTGTTGTGCCGTTATTTTGGACCTTACAAGGTCGTACGTCGTGTTAGTGAACTGGACTATGAAGTTGTCCCCGATGGCGCGACGACACCGCAACGGCGCCGCGCTAACCCAGAACTTGTGCATGTCGTGCGCCTTAAACCCTATTACACGCGGTAATAGACCTTACGGTTTGCAATGTCAAGTGCGAATTTTGATCTTCCTTTTGTTCTCGTGTGTTCTTATGTATGACACTGTTCTCGGTTTTGAATGTTTGCTCTTTTTAAGCATCGGGCCGATGCTTATTTAAAAGGGGAGTAATGCCGCAATCACTTGCCATCCTTATCGCTTTGCTTGTGACGCACGTGGCTAGTGTGTATCTGCGCTCCATCATGAACGCGTGAACTTATCTTCGTGCCGCGTTTTATCGGAAAACGCCCCTCGCCAATAAGCTGAGTACAGCCGTGGGCACCGGTGTAGTAGTTCGCCATCTGTACGGCGGTTCACTTGTTTCTTTCGGGCGCAAGTCAGCCCAGTGAAATAAAGGATTGTTGCGGCTTGCTCCTGATCCTGTCGTGCACGTTCCGCATCGTCGCGGCTGCGTGACAAGTATTGTGAAGAAATGGAACTATAATGACACACACACACACACACACACCACAGCACACACAACACACACACACACACACACACACACACACACACACACACACACACACACACACACACACACACACACACACACACACACACACACACACACACACACACACACACACACACACACACACACACACACACACACACACACCACACACACACACACACACACACACACCACACACACACACACACACACACACACACACACACACACACCCACACACACACACACACACACACACACAGAAAAACGCAGATTTTACGGGGCCGTAATAGTAGGAATAGTGTATGCAAAAGGAACAACACAAACCTGGCAATTGATCGAAAATTCAGACAATGAACTCTTATATGTGTATATAAAATTCGCACATTTATTATTGCAAAATAAATGTGAAAGAACTGCCAAGCGGCCGCCGGCCGTGCACTTTGCCTCCGCCCGAAATCAGCGAAGATTCGAGTGAAAAAGGGCGACGAATGTCCCTCCGTCTTAATTTTTGGGCACTCGCGTAAAGGTATTTGTATCGTGGCTGGAGCGCAAGCCAGCGCCACTCACAGCCCGTGGCGGGGGAGGGAGGCCATCCATTAAACCACAGGCCGTCACGCAGTGCGCGATTTTGGGAGCAGTCAACTGGCCAACGACATGATGCTTGTGGTTGAATGGATGTTCTCCATGTGCCGGCATGGTGGCGCTGGCTTAATTCTCGAGTGATACCTTGTTTCATAAGTGGCTGCGACATCGCGAAGATGAAGAGGAAAAAATGTTGCAGTGGCTTAGCTCGGCTATGCCAGGATAACATAGCGTTAGCAAAGGTTTAGTTAATTATTCTTAGCTTTCCTGATTGTCTAGGATTAGCTTGATTATCATGCTTACTGCTGCTCCAATGACACACACGGTATACGTATTATGTGGCACATGTATATTTATTTTGCCAGGCAACTACTTCGGGATACGATGAGTTAAGCTTCTCCGCTCTTCTGCGCCGTTGAGCAGCATTTGCGCTCTCCTTCTCCATGGCTATACCACACTGGCAAACACCAGTCAGAGGCGCTGTCAGCGGCTCCCGCGCAGTGTCAGACGGCGAATGCACAGCGAAGGCGAATAGCTGCGCGCGCGCCGGCGCCAATACGTCTGCCAAGGCTACGACGCCACTCCTCTGGAAAGCACAGACCGGCTGCGGCGAGATCCACGCGCGGCGGCGGCGGAGTGCGCGGGAGTTGCCGGCTCCGGTGCGTGACATCACTGATCCTCGCGCATGCGCAGCACGGCTCTTGAGGATTCACGCGAAACTGGCTCGGCTAGGCCAGTGTAGCTCACGCTACAAAAGGCCGGCTCAGACACTTCATTGGCTACTACATCGCCTCTGCCGGTTCAGGTGTGGCCCAAAACAGCTAGCCAGGCTTCCTAACCGGAATTTATCAAGAATATACATGCCAGTACACACGACCAAAGGTCTCCGTGTAATCTACGATGCTGCCCTTGTTTTTCTCTCGCTCGTTCTGCCTCAGCTGTTTCTGTTATCTCTCCGTGCGTGCCACCTCAGCCTAAGTATCTGAGAAGCAGAGGTGTCAGGCTCTGAAAACAAAACAAGAAACGAACAGAAAACGAGGAGAACTAACAAGCAAACGAAACAACCAGATAGAAAATGACTAAAGAAATAAGAGATGAAAGAAAGGGCAAGGAAATGGCAACCACAAGGCGAGTAACGCGAAGAGAGGCGAGGCAGGCCCGTAGTTTCGCAAGCCGCTTCTCCGGCACACAGTGATGGTTGAAAACGGGTCGAGTATTAACGCAGACAGCCTCCCAAATTAGTACGCTGAATTCCAACGCGCTTCCATTAAAGGGAGTAAAGCGAGTGCCGCGTTTTCCGCCGCTGGATGTTGTATGTCTTTGGGCGAAGCGGGCCTTCCGCGAGCGCAGGGGGCCGCGTAGCTCCGGTGCAGACATGGGAAAAGCCTGCCAAGTTTCCTCAAAGGCAAGGCGAATGAATATTTTAACGACAGCTGAGCTTGGGGGTTTGGCTCCTCCCCTCTTCATTTCCAGCAGCCCTCACCCCTCTTCTTACACCAAAAACTTGCCCGCCCTCTGAAAGCTCCCGAATAATCCTAACTTTTTAACTAGAAGAAGACGCGAAAGAAAAGAACGATGAGAAGAGACGAGCCCAAGGAACGAAAAGTTGAGCAGGAGAGCACTCAAAAGAGCATATGGAATTCTGTGAAGCACGCAGGCGCGAACGGCCCTTCGAGAAACACGCAAGAATTTGACTCGGGGATTTGCGGAGCGACAGATGAAGGGCAAGACGCTAAGTTATAAGAAAGCCTAGAACGCGGAGGAGGCCAGAACGTTCGTTGGAATATACTTGCCTTTCTCTCCACACTAATATCAAGTCAGCATGTGGTGCGAGTTCATTTTACTGTAAGCGATGTTGAAAGTTCTTTATTATATCGATTTATTCGATCTGCATTATTCTGTCGATAATTGTTTTTATGGTTGTTTTAGCTACGACTTTGGGGTAGCGGGTTATTCAATAGGGAAAATTGCACGCTGTTGTTAAAAATACATAAATCTATCTATCTATCTATCTATCTATCTATCTATCTATCTATCTATCTATCTATCTATCTATCTATCTATCTATCTATCTATCTATCTATCTATCTATCTATCTATCTATCTATCTATCTATCTATCTATCTATCTATCTATCTATCTATCTATCTATCTATCTATCTATCATCTATCTATCTATCTATCTATCTATCTATCTATCTATCTATCTATCTATCTATCTATCTATCTATCTATCTATCTATCTATCTATCTATCTATCTATCTATCTATCTATCTATCTATCTATCTATCTATCTATCTATCTATCTATCTATCTATCTATCTATCTATCTATCTATCTATCTATCTATCTGCGAGGTATGACTACACGTACAACTCGCGGGAACAATATACCTTAAAAGACGTTCCAGCCTCCTCCTGCGACACATGCCAAAAATTTCTCCGGCTACAAAGGACCTAATGGAGAACCAGAATACCTAACAATTGTTTGCCCTCTTCCATCGTCCTCGGCAGCCATGTGGAAGATCGAGCGACTGCTTTCGAGATCACAATCGAGGTTTTGCTGCTGGAACCTAGCTATTTCAAAATGAGGACGTTGCCGCGCTGACGCCAACACTTTTCGTTTGGACATATATAGCACTTAAAATTGATATCTAGTTGCTGCCGTCCTTTTTCTTGATTTTAATAGCATTTTGATATCAGCGTATGTTGCAGTTCTCGGCTTCTAGTGAGTTTACTTTTGATGATCAAGGTTGTTTTGCTCAGCTCAACAAGAGCAGCTGCGTAAGCAAGCGCCTTTGTTACACGAGACAGAAGGCGAAAATCTCTGCCGTTGCCATCTCCGGTTCCGCAACAAAACCTGCCGCCTTTTATCCAAATTCATGCAAACGAGACGTGGGAAGTGTGTGTTATTTTCATGGACGTCATAACTCAAGCACCGCGGCAGTGGTTCCCGCACTGAGCCTTGTGCATGGAGCCAAGCATATAGGCAAATTTGGTGCACAAACGATGCAGGCAGGCCGCATTTCTGGTGGGTATCCTCCTCTAAGTACTCATATGAAGTGAGGAGCGTAGGTGGCAGGCCCGATGAGAAGTGATGTGCCAAGAACTGCTTTGCATGAGCTGTGTATTGGTGAACTCCTACCGACGCGCGATGCAGGCGAGCCGCTGCAGCTTTGCCAGCAGCTTCGACGTGCGAGGGAATATACTGATACCTCATGCATAGTGAACATTTGAGGCAGAGTGTTTGTAGTAATCTTACAGACTGCACACTGAAGGCGGCTGTAGCGCTAAAGTGTGCGGCAAGCCCACGCTGGATGCGTTATTGCATTGCCTTATCACGGAGTGTTTGTTGTGGCTCACGCAGGGAAATACGTTCAAATGTTGCTCCAAGAGCCCACGTTCAGGCGAGTCGAGCCAGTTTTCCCAACGCTGAAAACGCTGGAATACTAGACGGTGCACAAAAGGTGCGCTAGTCCCACTCCACCTTCTTGCCGCGTAGGCAATTGTTGCAGCGCCATCGTTAGCAGGAAACAAAACAGTCTTCATGCGGTCTTGTGCTTTCGACAATCGCCTATTATCTATCAATAAGAAAAAGCATGGGGGTTGTGTCCTACTGTCGTTAAGAATAAGGTTCTTTAGAGTATTGTAATCACCATCCAAAACGCGTACTAGCGAACAATATCGGCTAGGGCTGTTCATGGTGGAGAAACGAAATAAAGGTTTGTCAAGTCAGGCAGCTTAAGAAGTTCGTCCCGTGTAGCCGAAGCGTCGTGTACGACATTGTAATGACTTGTGGCCGGCACTACATCAGAGAAACGGGGAGTTGTCTGAATTTTCAGCTACGAGAACACCGTGAAATTCCTTCCGTATTCCGTATTCCGTAAAGCCCTGTAGACAGCGTGGGCGCCTACCTTTGATCAGTGGAACCATGGCACTGTTTTCACATCGTCATGCTAAAACAAGCAAAATTATGGAAGCATATAATATTTGCAAAGCAGCTGAAACGTGTACGTTCTGTACACATGCATTCCGCTGAGGGTTCCGTCCACCACAGTAGCACAGTGGTTACGGAGCTGGGCTGCTTAATCGAAGGAGGTGGGTTTGAACCCGGCCGTGGTGGTCGCATTTCGACGGAGGCGAAATGTTATTGGGCCGTTTACTATGCGATGTCAGTGCATGTTAAAGAACACCGGGTGGTCGAAATTTCCAGAACCCTCCACTACGGCGTGCCTTATAATCATATCATGGTCTTGGCACATAAAACCAAATAAATTATTATCCGCTGAAAGTTCCTGTCTCGATTGTATACATGGCGCCATACGTCCTTCTGAAAATGGCAGTTTTCATTTGTTTTTCGTTTGGGTGACGGTGATTGGTTTACTTCTTTTCGTGGATCGTATGTCAGCGCGTGCGTACGCGCTCAGGGAAGTTCCTTTTCATTTCAGCTCATTTTCTAAGAATAAAAATTCGGCAGATCCCACGCGTTGTGGGAATCGGTTTCATGCGAAGCAGTCAGCGAGTACTTCTATGCTGTATTTTATGGCTTTGAGCCAAGCGTTACGAGGTGGATCGATGTTTTTTTGTAAGTGTAGCAACTGTGTGCACATCGTGGGCTTACCAGGCACGTTGACAACAATGGCGCTTAAAGGGTAACTTATGGTGCGACGTAACGTCAGCCCTCGCGTTAGAGTACATACGTCAGTATTATCGAAGCTAAGTGCACTTTATGGTGCAATCATATGAATATCATACGTAACTTTCGTTAATGTATTCCTCCGGGGTCGAGCAACGCTTCAATGTAGCTTGCTGAATCATAGGAATACAAATGTAATATTTATAGACTGCTATAAAAGCGGAGCCAACAATGGAACCAAAGACGTTAATCTGATATGACGCCTGTATCGTGGGAGTACATATGTAGTGTTTATTGCTTTCTTGTAAAATTAGATAGCCAGCGCCACAGGCGGTGGTGGTGGTGGTGGTGATGTTGCAGCAGGCGGGGTTAGCCTGGCCTGCATGGCCGGCAATTGTTCCGCCTGAGCATCTCCTGAATTGTAGGTGTATGTCACCACGTGTTAAACAGCCAGTGTCTCGCAGGAAAACCAACAAATTTCGTTGCACGCTCCTCCTCGTTGCCGCGGGCCCTTCAGGAAAAATGACGTCTTCAAATGTCCGGTGCCTATGACAACCTTTTTGCAAGCTGCGCACCATCGCTGCTCTTTCCACATCAAACTGCGGGCAAAGCCAAATAAAATGTTCAATGTCCCCGATGTCACCGCAGAAGGCACAAGACGGGGAAGCGTATCGCCCAGTCTTGAGTGACCAAGCCAGCGCCACAGTCACAATTGACGTTGCACCGACATTACACCTGCATAGGCCGTTTTTCCAAACCAGTTTATAGACCTGGCGTGGCTCTATGGTAGAATACCTGATTACCACGCAGAATGCTTGGGTTTGATTCCTGCTGGGATCCTAATTTTTATTCTTTGCATTCGTCGGGTTCACGCTGCCGATGTCGGTTTTTCTTAGCGCTCTCGCAGTTAAATGACTAATGTCTGTTCTCGCCGTTGCGGGGTAGATATAAACTGTCAATCACCTGTGGTGCATGCCGCTACACCGCGGCCCGTGGTAAACGGGTATGTGCCACACGTGACTGCAGGAAAGGGTTTGACGACGTACGCGACAGGAGTTTCACGATATTCATGTCATGACCCGACATTCATATTCGTCATATCCTCTTACCCTCCCATGCCACTTTTGGTCTACGCCAAGTTAAGGAGGCGATCACGAGAGCACCCAGACGTAGATAGATACGTAGATAGAAACGCTCAAAGTGCCAAAGGTTCGCTAAGAAATGTTTCGCATTTAACATTAAGGCAACTTCGCACTAGGGGTGCCAAGCCTTAAGGAAGTGCTGAGCTGGGCGACCTTCTTTAAAAATTCAGTTGTGAGTGCAGCGATTGCGCGCGCATCTCCCTTTCCCACGTGCTACGTTTGCTTGGGCTACAGTCCTAATAGCGTAACAACTCAACCACTATTCTTTTTTTACATTCAATGAATATGCCGGCAACCGTTTACAACAAAAATCAGTGCTCGGCCACTCATTGCGGTAAACAAGCTAAGAATTGCGGATATTTCTTTAGATAAATTTAAGAAGCATTCAACAATCACTTCAAAGCGGTGGCTGGTAGCTGCGTGAACTGTTAGCCGAGATTCTCGCTTCGGGAAGAACTCGAACTGACGCTACACCACGAACGCGCGAACGCAACATTGTCTAAGCCATTTTACGAGCGTACGGCCTTTCTTTACGACAAAGGCTTCAGATGCTGGAGTACAAGACGTAAAACGCTCGAAGGCTGCTCTCCCTCTCGAAGAGCCGAAAAAGTCTCTTTAGTTCGTTAGTGCTTCCGCACGTGATACACTCGGACGAGCAATGGTCGGGTGCCCCGCAAATTTTCTTTCTATAAACCTGATTTGCAAACCAAGGACAAACTTGAGCCCATTGGCGTTTTCTTGTGATAACAAGGCAAGGATGGGGGCTAAGGTGGAGCAAATAAACTAAACAAGACAGAAGTTTAGGAGAAAATGGTGGCTTGAAGCATCGAGAAATCGTCGCACAAGGATTATTGTTGGAGCGAAAGTTTCGATAAGTGGGCTCATTCCTTGTTCGGCGTCACGCAAATTAAACTAAATATTTCAAGGTATATCTCCTTAGCAGCACCTTTAGACAAATCTTTGCAAGCTCATGCAACTCGCACTCATAGGACAGCTGAATGGACTTACTCAGTCAGACTAACAATACTACGCTAATAACAAGCATAACATAGCACAACTGAGGGAGCTCAGGCCCATCTCAGACATAATAATTTGGCTTAGTGCTCATTCGGACCGGAATTCACCGAAGTCAGACTTCTCCGATTCACTTCAATATCGGTTAATTCGGATAAGACCCCACCCTAGTTCACATGCTCTGGTGGTTCAAACCCACCAGAAATAACAACGTGCGAAATTCGCTCATACATAGACTCACCGAAATCAGACTACCTAGGAATAACTCGAACACATTCTCACGCGAGTTAGACTTGCGAAATCGCAAAGCTTGCTAGTAGTGACCGTATCACGACCTCCCGCACCATGCGACTCATGAAATCACGGACTCGCACATAATGGGCTTAGCATTACCCAGACTTAGTATTACCGAGTTCTCCAGACTCGCAGTCTCGGCTCACTTGACTCGGATATACATATATATCCCTAAAACACCGTAACTGTGTCAGTGTACACACGACTAGTTGGTCTCAGAAGTAGAGCTAATTACAAATAGACCGCGATTACGACAACATGCGACACTAAGTCAACAAGAGTCGCAATAATCAGCCCATGGTGAGGATATATATTTGTTATTTAAGAGTCAAATATATGTCTAACGCTACCAAAATAAGCGAGCTTATTTGACAGGCAGGCGAGGAAGGTTATTTGTGTGTGCGCGCGCGCACGCGCTGAGTTGACCTGCTGTGAGCGCGGGTGGGAGGGGGTATTATAAGATGGCAAAGCGCGCACGTGTTTAGTATTGTAGTATTATGCATTGTTTCATTAGTATTGATTAATTGGTGTAGGAATGGTTTTCACGCTTGGTAGTTCATGCACAATTTATTCTTTAGGCTTTATTTAGCAGGCACAAGCCCTGCAATCCTCCGCTTTCACCCTCGCTTAAATACTGGCTCTATATTGTGGATACGCAGACACAGATTCACTCGGTGTCACATGTACTCAGCCTCGCATGTATTGAGCGGCACTGAAATCATTGGATTCACACCATCTTCGACTGGATTCAGATCACGCCAACATCGGCTCATATCGACTAATACACTCAGACTCGGCCATACGCCGAGTTAACTCCACACATTCAGACCCAGATACACTAACCTGACTATCTAGAAATCCCAGCATATAAGGTCTGGCTAGACTTAATATTGAGTGCCTCACAGTCGAGTTCACACTACCTGGACTCAGCCATGCTCACTCACACTAAAGGCTGGCTCGGCGCATGGCTCGATTGACCCATTACAGAATTCGTCAATCTGTATATGCGCGCCATCACATGTTTTTGTGCATTCAGGTACTCTGAGTGGCCAGGTTTGTGCACACACATATTTAGCCCGACGACACGGCGCTAGGTCGACTAAACCCTGTGTGGGAAATGGAAGTACCAATACACGTGGAATGGCGCGCGTACGCTAATTTACGCGGCAGCACTAGCGGCTGTCGCAGAACAACTCTGATGCGCACGCATGCTCCTTCTCTACCTCTCCGCGGTTTTATGCGGACAAGTTCGCGCACATTCCTTGGATCCGCTTGCAAAAGGTGAAGGAGAGTAGAAGGAGTGCAGTCGTCTGGATAATATTACTCGAAGCTCCTTAAACTAACGATAATGCTCACGCAGAATTTCCCGCCCACTCCGCGCGGCAGGCACTTCGTGTCATGTGCCTTTATAAGGCAGCGCAGACAAACTACGTACATGTATAAAGGAAGAGCTAAAATATTAAAGCGAACGCATCATGAGCGCAGTCGAAGTTGACTAAATGAGAGCGCATCCCGAAGCTTTCTCTTTCACTTTTTTTTCCTCTCTAGGAAGTTGCATGGCATCATCGTGCCGAGTCCAGGCGGAGCCATGCGAGACAGCGAAGGCGCAAGCTCAGTGCTGTCGAGAGTACAGCGGGGTATGCAAGCTGTGCGGAGAGACAAGTTTTTGCTGTTAGAGCCCCGCGCACAACGGGGACTATAATAATAAAGGTAATCCTGACAAACTAGCTCGCCTTGAGACACGATGAGAGGACACTAATAGGCACCGCAGAGATTAAGTTTAATTACTGCCGAAAGAACAAAGACAGGCTCAAAACAGGAGTTGACTCGAGGGAGTACTTTATGCCGCCACGCCAGTGACTCGGCACACGAAGAAAACAAGGGGATTCTGCGCGAGCTCGGTTGTGGCGGGAGACGCAAAAGAAGCGAGAGCACGAAAGAAAAGAAAGAAGGCTCCTCAACCAAATGAAAAACAAGTAATTCCGCGGGAGAAGGAGCCGAATGTTGCTGCCTCTTCGAGGGCGTTGCACGGTGGGGAAAGAGCGAGGTACAGAAGAGGAAACGGTCTGCTTAATTAAAATTTACAACCATGACCTCTGATTCGAGACAGATATTTACAGACGAGACAGGCTAAATAAATAAAAGAAACGCACACAGATCTACAAAACCTGGGAAGATGGGCGTGTGTGGAGTAATAAAAGAAACAGAAGGCAAAACAGAGAGAAAGAGCGAAATTAAATGCACGAAGATCACAGCTAACAAAACGGGGCTGATGTTGCATCACGTGGTGAAGTTAATTAGACAGGAAGGGTTGCACGGCTTATCACACCCGTGTTTACTGCGACAAGCGCGGTCAGGCTGAAGTAATGACCGAGTCCTGGGCTGTCGTTTCAAAAGCCGTGTCCAGTGCCAGTGCTCGAAGCTGGCATGTCGAGTCCCAAACTTTAGCGGCACGCAGTTGATAACTACGTGCCACTGAAATTTAAAATTATAGTTTGCGCACCAATGGCTTCTTAGAAACAGCAAGCCGCTCTGCACAACCTGAATGCCAGATCGAGCAGAGGCCTAGCGGCGAGCGGACGAAACCCCGTAGTGTGGATGGCTCCTTGCGCCGTCTGCTAGCCACACCATGTTCGCACGTGTGCGTACGTCATGCACGTCCTCAGATTACAGCTTATTCCGTTGTGCTAGCACAGTATCAAATGCTTGTACGTATGCCTACACGATACACAAAACCATTTCGCCTTACGAGACTTGTATGTACTCTAATAACGAGTGCATGCACGTGTCGGTATGGCGCTATGTCTAACCATCGTACCGTCCATTTGCCAAATCATTTCAATGTGGGTACCACTTTGTCGTTCAAGCACAGCACATAGTGCATTTGGCGTCGTCCTAAACAAAAAAAAGCCACTAAACGTCGAGGTGTGGATGCAGAAACCACCTACGGCGGAGCGCCGCTGCGTAGATTTGTATACGCACCGCCGACCGCCTATCCACACAAACGCGCCGACGGTGCTGCCACCTATAGGCCAATCTCGCGGCAAATAGGGCCCTCACCAGCCTCTGAAAACACAAAAAAAACGAGCGCGTTATTAGCTCCTGGCGTTTCTCGTCTTTATGACGCACTTAGTGACGCAAGAACGGGGATTCCCGTGACGTCATTACGGCACATACTCTCGATTGGATTCCCAATATCAGTGTGAACTGTGTCCTACACTGCTTTGTTATGCTGCCGTCCACCCGTTCTTCCTTGTTTCGCATGACCACCGTGCGCGATCAACTGATTTCACTTCATTTTGTGTGATTCCGAATGCGCAAGCGGAGATAACAGCGTGTATCCGACAAGCGTGAAATCCTGATAGGCTCAACGCTTAGTGTTGATATTGTACACGTGTTTTTAAGAAACAAGTGGTGAGGAGGAGATATCATCTGTAGGAAGGGTAGCTAAGGCGAGAAAGAAACCGCTCCCTCATCTTAGGGGCCCTTTAACAGTAAAGTCTGGCTGTTTAAGCGCTAGAATATCAGAATTTACAATGGAAAAGGATACATCGTCTATTTTGCACATGATATAAAACTAATAAGTTTAAAACAAATAATTTTAGAACGCTGGTCAAAGGAAAGTAAAAAGTTCTGACAGAAGAGCTGAAGGCTGTAAATTAATCTCTTCCCGCGTAGCCCGTGATAGTAGCTGAGCCGACACTGCATCGGGTTGCTCTGATCGTAAACCCAGGCTCGATATTGACCAGTGCCAAAATATTCCGTTTTATTAGAAAAGCTGATCATATTAAGAGAGGTTTTCGAAGTGGCTGATGTTTATGGAGATTGTTGAAGATAGTGGTGCGGTAATTTCAAAAATGATGGAACGTCGCGAGGATTTTATTTTCTTTCCACTGTGTAAAAATCGAACTTGAGCAATGCCGCGTAACATTGGAGCCCCTTAAAGGCATTAGACGTATATATAATTATGGAAAATCTGTGCGAGCTCGGCATCGCGAATGAACGGCGAAGTCAGTATCCTTCGTATAGGAGCTTACAGAAATTCTACCTACAAGAAAATGAATAAGATCCCTCGTTGGAAATACTGACGCCTAATGACGCTTGTTGAGACATTTAGCATCGCAGGAACTATTTCGAAACTACTAACACATGTGCCTATAAAACTTCTTCAGTGCTCGCCACTGGTTGTCCTAGTGCTTGTGTGAACAACACGCAGATGCAGTGACGTCAACCATGTTCGGCAAAAGCTAAACTTGCGCGTGTTGACTAAGCCAACATTTATGATCACACCCTAATAACGCGTGGACTGCCATATCTCAAAGGCCGAGGCTTTTCTTATAGTACCCACAGTTGCCACGGCATGCAAGTCAGTATTTTGCAAGTCCTCAATTTCTTCGTAACATATTGAGCAAAAAAAAAAAAATTCACCGACGATTAGGATACTGCCTAATGCGAATTCTGAGCGCAGCTTTGTGTCGGCGCAACGCCAACCGTGTTTGAAGTTTGGCTATCCGCAATTGGTAGCTATGTAACATTCATTACATATTGCCACAGAAACTGCCAGCGCTCGAGTGCTACGCACACCACTCTGTGCATTGCAGGGGTCGCGAACCAAGCGAAACGCCGACAGCGCTCGAGTACTGCGCACACCCCTGTGCGCACTGCTGGCATCGCGAACCAAGCGAAACGCCGACAGCCCCGTTACGACAAGTGAAGCCAGCCGCAGTGCCACGTGCCAGCCCTGCATGCGCGCACCGACCGAGGGGCCAGCGCACGTGAGGGAGGAAGAAAGCTGGGTTAAAGGCCAGTGGCTCGTGATATCGACACACTCCGCGTTCGCTCTCTTTCGTCCTCGGTCGCTCTATCGGTTCCGCCGACGCCGACGCCACCGGCGACACCGCTCAACGCAGGAACGGGCAGCTATAGAATAAACATAGACGAGCGCCGTCTGTGTTTATCTGTGTCTCCTGTCTTCGTCTAAATCACGCTCGATTCGTCCAAAGTACGTACCAACTCGCCCACGTCAAGGTATTACCACAAAATGAGCCGTGGAAAGATTCTGCGCCTAATGAATGCGAAGCTTCATTCATGTTCTTGAAGCTTCGTCACACATTAAAATCTGCGAGCAAGAACTGACGTATACCATGCGAAGAAGTCGTATTATCATTGACTGGAGGCAGTTTAACGGCGCATTTTTGTGAGCTTACTCATGAGTACCGTTGTGCGATAAAACGCGTTGCGTCTGAAGTCGCTATATCTGGCGTGCCAACGTTGAGATTGGCCTCGACAGACTAAGAAAGGTAGTGCACGTAAAAGGACGAAGCACGTTCATCTGGTAGATATGGAAAGTGTCATTCCACATCGCTATTCAGCTGTGGGACGTTGCACGGCAAACAGTCGGGAGATGATGCCATGAGGCAAGCGAGCAAAATGTGGAGTTGCATAGTCATTAATCAATTTACAATACTGTTCTATTACGACGCGGTAATTCAGCATGAAACCCTTGCTTTGACGTAGGCTGGAGAGTTTTATCCTGCATGGGTCGTTTGCCGTAAATACTAAGCAGTTATTTCTGCGCAGCGTTGGGGCAGCTACACTGTATAGGCTCATTGCGTCGTCGACTCGTAAGAAGCACCAAGACAGTTGTGCATCGTTTGTACCACTCTAGTGGGTACTACCTGCTTTTGGAAAAAAAGAAGAAAAGAACGAACTGAACAAAATTAGACAAAAAAAAACTACCGACAAAATTAGTGGCAACCTCACTTTTCGTAACTAATCTGCATCCTCAGCATTTAGCGAGAGACGCAGAAGTCCTTAATTAGTACACGCTCGCGCTGGTTCGTCAGGCGTTTGGCTATCCCGGCCGCGGCGGTCGCACTTCGATGAAGGCGATATGATAAAGGCCCGTGTACTGTACGATGTCAGTGCACGTTAAACAACACCAGGTGGTCGATATTTCCGGAGTCCTCTACCACGGCGTGCTTCATAATCACATCGTGGCTTTGGAACGCAAAATCCCGGAAATTATTATTAATTTCAACAAAGCAACTTGTTACGGTTACTCCGAACAAGTGACGTCGTGATGTTTCTGTTACTGACAAGAACCGTAATTACATCACAAAATATGCTTTATTTGGCGGACAATTAAAAAAAAAGAAGGCAGAGGAGTCAAGTTACATTCTGTAAGAATACAAGACGAGGCACAACGACAGAAGGACGTAAACATAATTTTAAAAACGGCATTTTCCTCTTCTATTTCGTCATTTGCGCCGAGCTTTTGCAGCCGGCCGGCCGCGAGAAGAAGCTGCGCGATCGAGTTTTCTATTTTGTTCCTCATCTGAAGATGTTCCTCTTTCTTCTGTGCAGCTATAACGGCAGTCAGCAATAACTGCTGACTGCCGCCAATAACTGTTGCAAGCAATACCCGCGCTGACGCCTCCAACTAAACGTTCTGTTCCGTAGGAAGGCGACATCGTCGTTTTTCTGGCGATAAACGTACGTATAAGCGTTATTCGTATCCATCCTTTTTTTCCTTTGCTTTTTTATTGAAGCGCTCCAATGTCAGAATTTGTTAGACGCAACGATGTTCGTTGCGTCTAACCGTAACAGAGTAACGTTGTCGTTATCGCGCAAAAAGTAAAACGCTATGGTTAGTAGCTATCCGAAAAAGCAACTGGTTACTGGTATCCCGTTACTAGTAATACAGGGTGATTCTTTTAGAACTGACCTATTTCAGTGGGCTGTAGTTTTGTTACAAAGTCTCCAATTTTAATGCGGTTTACGACAAAACATTCAGGAAGAATGAAAATTTAATGGCCTGTCCCGTTTCTTGATGTGCAACGCAAAGAAATAAGAATAAATAAGAAATAACAAAAAACCACGAAATGCTATACAAGGAGGGATGGCTTGCGCCTATAAAACATTTAAGAAGTGTGATTAACATGCTACATGCCAAATATAACAATAATTGTTGGGGTTTAACGTCCAAAAACCACGATATGATTATGAGAGATGCCGTAGTGGAGGGCTCCAGAAATTTTGACACTGGGGTTCTTCAACGTGCACCTAAAACGGGCCTCTAGCATTTCAGCCTCCATCGAAAATGCGCCGCCGCGGCCGGGATTCAACCCCGCGACCTGCGGGTCAGCAATCGAGTACCTTAACCACTAGACCACCGTGGGGGCTTCGGCATGCCAAACGTGACTAGTAAAGGTTTGTAAAGGTTATAAAGGCTTATAATCACTTAGCCTACAGGAGTGTTGAAATGACCACCCGAAACGTGAAACTGTTGTGGTTTCAACAGTATGCTGTCCCTCGTTATGTGGAATTTCGCGGAATGTCGCGGTTTTGGTTATTTCTTATTTATTTTTTCTGCATTGTACATCAAACGACGGGGTGGGCCATTAAATTTTCGTCCTTCGTGAATCTTTTGCCGCAAACCGCAGTAAAATTAGATAATTTGTAACAAAAGTGCAGCCCAATAACATAGACAATTTCTAAATGAATCCCCCTGTAGTTAGTGTCCAGTTCTAATGATAGTCCAGTTTTAATAAGTTCCAGTTCTAATAAGTTCTAACTCCTGGCCCTGATGACATCCCAAATGTGTTCCTTAGGCGATACGCCGAAACTATTGCCAAACTCTTGGTTTTGTTATTCAGAGAATCTTTGCTATGTGCAAAAGTACCTAGTGATTGGAGGATGGCTCGAGTTGTCCCAGTCTTTAAGAAAGGCGATCGATCGTTACTACAGAATTACCGCCCCATATCACTGACGTCATCATGCTGCAAAATTTTCGAGCACATAATCGCAAGTCGCATTAATGAATTCTTAAAAGAAAAGTCGTTACTAACCACTTGTCAACATGGCTTCAGAAAAGGCTGCTCGACTATCACACAATTAGTTATAGTAATCGATTCATTTGCTAAAGCTTTGGATGCTAATGGTCAAATTGATGCTGTGTTTTGGATTTTAGTAAAGCCTTCGATAGGGTGATTCACGATAAATTAATTCTAAAATTAAGAAACGTTAACCTTCCAGATATCTTAATTTCCTGGATCGCAGACTATCTGAATAACCGTAAACAGTATGTTTCAATTGATGGACACAACTCGGGCTGTCTACCAGTCACTTCAGGTGTGCCCCAGGGCAGTGTTTTGGGCCCATTACTCTTTCTTTTATATATTTGACATCGTCACCGTCGTCACACCTGGAACACAAATAAGACTGTTCGCAGACGACTGTGTTGTGTTTCGTACAATTAAGTCTGTGGAAGATCAGAGGGAACTAGATTTCAGCTTGAATAACATATCCTTGTGGTGCGAAAAATGGGGCATGGCTGCAAATACCGAAAACAGTCTCTCTTCGCATAACGCATAAAAAGAATCCCCTCGATCACATGTACAAAATGGCGTCTGTCCCATTAAAACAAGTTGATAGCTACAACAAGTTAGCCTTGGCGTAACCTTCACTGCCAGTCTCTCTTGGAACCTTCATATTGAGAACACATGCTCTGCTGCATTCCGCAAACTAGCTTATCTGCGACACAAACTTAGAAATTCGCCTTCGAACGTTAAGCTACTCACCTACCTAACCTATATCCGCCCAAAACTAGAATATGCCTGCGTAGCATGGGACCCGTATACTAAGCTGAATATCAACACACTTGAGAGAATACAAAGAAAATCGGTTCGTTTTATTTATTCTAAATACAAACGTTCGGACTCCCCGTCACAGCTAATGTTGGCTAATGAGATTCCTTCTCTTGAATCAAGAAGACAGAAATACCGCTTGGATTTTTACATAATCTAGTTGACCACAGGTTCACCCTGGATCCTTCGCTTTATGTAAGCCCTCTTTCCACAAGGCAAACACGGCACCATCGCTCTGATGCAATAACACCTATCTACGCTAGGACAGACACGTATAAGTTTTCCTTTTTTTCACGGACCATTTCAGAATGGAATTCTCTGCCCGCACCATAGAACTTGTGACGATCCGAGTGACTTGTACTTTTCTGTACCTTTTTTATGTGCATTCTATCGCAATTTTGTTTTAGTTATGTATGTATGGGCATTTATATATGCGTATATGTGTGTATATATTTCTATGTGTATGTGTGTATGTATATACATATGTAATATTTAGTTTTGTGTACAATTATGTATGCCCGTCCTGCAAGGACCACAATGTGGCTGCAGTATGTACTAAAAAATAAATAATAAATAAATAAATAAAAATAGCCTTCGTCTGAGGCGTGTTGGAAGGAAAGCGACGCATGACGCAAAGGACTACGAACAAAGTCGCACTAGGAATTATTACTACTACCAAAACACAGGATATATATATATATATATATATATATATATATATATATATATATATATATATATATATATATATATATATATATATATGCGTGTGTATGTGTGTGTGTGTGTGTGAGAGAGAGAGAGAGAGAGAAACCTCTGCACATGCATCTCGCTCTTATTCACATTCACAGAAACAGCAAATGATGACAGCACATTCCGAGTTCCGAGGACCATTTTCGTGAAATGATTCTGGAAGGCATCTCGTTTTCTCGTCTCTGAGAAATCTTCCTCGATGTCGGCTTGCAAACGAATACGTAGTTCTTTCATGGTGGTAACAACATCCTAACTAATACTAGAATCTCAGCACTCCGCTGTCGAGATCTCAACAGAAACGAGCCACATTTACAGGGACGGCGGGGACAGGGGACGGTGGAGGAAAGACGTATAGAAAGAGATAGAAAGAAATAGACAGAGAGAGAGATAGAAAGAAACGTGCGCTGGCTGTAATTTTGTTAGAAGACTACTGTACGTTTTATTTATGTTGGCAAGTGTGCGTATATTTTGCATGCCGTTGTTTGCTGTGTATCTTGTTTAACACCAACTTCAAGAGAAGCATGCCGCCAGAAAGCACATCGTCAAGACGTGTCGCGTGCTTAAAGGGTAGCTGGTATGCTTTCTAATAGAGTAGCCTTTTGCATCGACAACGGCAGATCGGGGAGCGAGTAAGCTTATTGTCGGAGCTGAGAACGGGCACGTCCGCTCACGACAGAAGTCAGCGGGGAAGAGCATTCAGGCCTCGCGCTCATGCATAGCCATTATTTCTCGATTGCGGAACACGCGCACGGTGCTCGGTATCTCGCGGACAGGATTTTGAACTCCGGTGGACAGCTATATATTCCGTCTTTGGAACTGCGCGAGAAACCGGATAGGAGCAGACAAACACGAGCGTGCTAGTTTTTTTTCTTTTGTACAGTTTTAGCGCACACTCGAAGATACCTTTCTCACATATCTGGGTGTAGGTTAATCCATTCAATTTCCCGAAAGTGACTAGACAGCTAAATGGCAGTACGGCCCGATGAACAAGATCAACGTTGTGTCCTTACTCTTAAATTGTTACATCTTGGACAAACATTTCACGAAATGCAACGAAAGACGCGGTTCTGTGCGCAATGGATATGGAGCACAAATTCAGGTTTCTTTATGAACTTGGAAGTATCAACGCCCCCTCATATTCTCCGGTGAAACGCGCTGCCTTTCGAAAACGAATTTCTTCGTAAAGCTCGCTCACGCTTATTTGCCTCCGGAAGTCGTCGTTTGCGCCGAAACGTGGTCAAAAAGAGGCGCGAATGAAGACCAGCGAATTTCCACTGCAATATAAGAAGTGAAGATAGACATGACGGTTTCTCGCTGGTACTGTAAAGCAAGAAAGCATCACCGACTCAAGAACCTCTGATATGCGTCCTTCAGCGCTGGCTCTTTTAATAGATACCTTTTTCTTTTGTTTTATGCAAATTTTATTCGCACTTAGGTGTGATGAGGAGTAAGATGAACAAGACTCCCCATGTAGTCACCCTGTTAAACCTGTCTATAACAGTTACCTTAAAAGCACTGGTGCCGGTGACGGAGGTGACAGAGCTTGGGAGGAGCCGACTTTCATTTGCCCTTATGAAAAGAAGTTTCGAGAATTCAAATCGGCATATAGAGACTTCAATGTTGGCAATATTATTAATAGCGTGCAGGCTGCAGCTGGGTGCTGCATTACTCGGGTTTCTGTGAGGTGCAGTAACACAATAAAGAGCAAAGAGTCAAGGGTTTGTGAGCGAACTCAATGAAACGTAGACTATTTTATTTGTAAAAGTAAAACCTTTTAGCGGGAACAACACATAACTGTAGGCAAAAAAAAATCCATATGCGCATTTCAGGTGTACGAAGCGTCGATTAGAAAATGCCTCTCTGTAACTGCGCTCCTAGAATCGTGAATAGTTACAGTGGAAATAGAGATTGCTATTTAGGCTGCGAGGGCCGCCTTACGCTAGAGAGCTGGGAATGTACTCAGAGTAGGAGGAAAGTGATCTAAGCTTCAACATTTTGTATAGGTAGAAATACGGGAGCGCCATGATAGGGAAGAACATCAACACTATATCGACACAAAGCACCATGTGCGCAAATTATTCAGGCTGTTTTACTGGCCTGCACATATGTATACTTCTAAAGCAGAATTGAACGCTATGTCAGTTCGTGTAATTGAAACGGGTGTAAATGCTTGGTTATATATTCTATGAAGTCGTTATAACTAGAACGTATAACTTCTGTTTGTTCTCAATGTTTCGATGAACTGCTAACGACCACAGCTGTGACATTAAAAAAGGCGCGAAGAAAAAACTCTCTGCAAAAACCCTGGCAGGAATAGAATGGCGCACGGTGCATTCCTTAAGACGTAAGAATGCTTTTAGACTTTCGTGTAAATTCAATTATCGTGAATTGACGTGCGCCCCTATAATACACTCTTTAATTTCATATTTATTATGGTTGGCGTTTGTGTTTTTCTTAGTGGAAGCAATTAAGCAAAAATAGCTGAATGTCTCCTTTCTTCGCTTGTAATTTTTTTCATCCTTAAGGCAGTAAGAGTTTTAAAAAAATGGATAATTATACTCTCGGGGGAAAGACAAGAATAAAGAAAATAAAATATGTTTCAGAATTTCAGGCGCTCGGTAATGCGCGCTTCGTCGGAGATGTTTTTCTTCTCCTCTACTGCGCAAGCTATTCACTTAAGATTAATGAGAAGCCATAATTGACTTTCGCGCGGTTAATCTTCATGCAAGGGTCTTGCGAGTAACTGCTTCCTACAGTTTCGTAGCACGAAGATCGAGTCGATGTCTTGGGGGCGCGACCTCCGCTAAAAAAATAAAAATAAGAAAATCGAGAAATAACTACATAGATCAGGCAAACGTTGATGTGCTTAATATATATCGCGGTCTTTACTCTGACAACAAAAGCTGCCCGTTCATCAGAAAGTTTTATCGAGGAGAACTATGCCGAAGAGAGCGGACATGGCGGGAATGGGCCAAAAGAGAGCACGAAACAATAACTTCGAGGCTAATCTTTGCAAAAAAAGGATTAGAACGCCATCCATTTCAACCGTCACCGTTTCTGTATCATTTGTTTAAAGGCAAGGCGATGCAGCGATCTGAAGCGCTAAATCTGGATGAGCATGGCTCCCGTGATTCACAGCATCCGACACACGCACCGTTAACATGCCTTACGTGCGCCTGTCCTTTCTTTCAAGGGGAAACGAAGGGAGCAGCGCTGCTGAAGAGTGCTTGGGCTTCGTTAAAACAGCGACGGGATTTATTTTCCTGCCCCCTTTTTTTTCTTTCGTCGAAGTTATTGTTCCCTAGTTTTACATTAGTCTAAGCAGATATGCGTATGGGCCACTTAAATTGACGAACAAAATCAAAATGTAGATTAACATGCCACGAGCGCGCGGAGAGAGAGAGTAAACTTTGATTTTCGTAATGAAGAAAAAAAAGGAAGAAAAAGAAACCCAGAAGAATGTTCAGAGTAGTTCGCTGAGGCAGCGCTCGAATCTACGGAGAGAGAGGTGCTCAAAATGGGAGAGGAACGAATGAAATCAGCCCTTATAATAAAGAATAGCGCAGAAATAAAGCGGCACCAAAGAGAAGCAACCTCATAAATGCGTCACTTCGAGTTGAAGAAAGATAGGGACCTCTATGGGCAGACGCCAGCTTCGGGAAAGACATTGCGCTTTGTAGTCGAGATTGAGCAAAGAGTGACATATGTTGAGCGCCGTGTGCAATGGTCTTCCTCCGGCCCGCACGGATCTGCCTGGCCCTATCTTTCCTGCTGACACATGAAATATCGCACCCTCGGCGCATCGACAGTGGCTCGTACCCTTCTCGCTGGGCAGCAGAGAAACGAGAAATGGATGAAAGAAGGAAGCAAATTGAAGCACCTTAAGGTTCAGCTAACCCTTAAACGAACGGAGGATGTAGCTGGAACCGATAAACAGCCCCGCCGTCTTGGAGCTCCCCTTTTATTTCCTATTGATTACATATTTAGGCAGCGACCGGGAGTTTTTTGCAGTCCTACGTGGCTGCAAACGACAGCTTTCTATGCAGAAACGAAGTATAACGGAACTTTCGGGATGACGACCGCGTACTACGTCATCAGTGCGAGGAAAACACCAGGAACGGAGTTTAAAGAAAGCGCCAACCGACGGAGCAACAGGGTGGCCCCAAAAGAAGGCATTGAGAGGCTGCCCAGGATCCATGAGCCTCTCAGCGCAAACGGCTGCGAAGGAATTTTGGTCGCAGCGACTCGACGACATGCCAAGTCGGCGCTGTCGAGAGCGATGTCGTAAACGAATTTGAAAAGGAACGGTCAACGCTGTAAAAGGAGTTTGAAACGAAAGTCGGCACGAGTCGTACGGCAAGTGGAAACGGAAAACTTTGTTTGACGGGAGGTACGTCGAGGAGGCCCTCGTCGATCGCGCAGACCACCGGCGGACGCTGGCCGGGCGCGGCCTGAGAGGGCGGCGCGCGCTCTGGAGAACCGTAGGAGAGCCAGCGCCTATTGACACGCGCGAAGCGGCCCGATCGTCTGGAGAGCCAAGACCTGATTAAATTATGCCCGGAACGAAGTGAGAATTTCATTTCCTTCAGGCATCCGCATCGACTTACTCGACGACTCTGCACACGCTGGATATCAAGCCGGACTTCATTGTATACGGCGGAAGTATTAAGGCCTCCTGTTCCGCGTCCTTAGCACGCTCCCTTAGTACGCAGCGGACGCTTTTGTATTTGAATCTCCCGAAAAAGTCCGTCGCATTGGTCGGTCACCTTCTTTAGTAATGTACCATCAATGACACCGGCACCTATCCTTACGAACCATGAGAGCGCATTCACTGATTTGTGCCTAAGGGCGAAAATGAAAACTGCTGTGATTAGCAGTCTTAGGATACTTATCACGCGCATATACACACACATATTAATATATATATATTATATATATATTGACACGTGCATACAGTGGGTCTTTGTCTGTTGTGCGAGGCAGTTTTGCTATTTGTGCGTGGCGGAGTTTTTGGCGGCTAGGAGAAGAGGACAACGACGTTCAGCTCGATCTACCTTCAAGAAACAAAACGAATACGGCTTTAATTTCCGCTTGTATAAGTATTATTATAACAGAAAAAAAGTTTTGATATTATTTTCATTATTATTGTGCTTCTTCTTATTATTTTTATTCTAATTCCTATTCGGAACAATGATTAAAGTGTCTGATCTGTATGTTTAAAAAACTATTATTGCACTCTTTCATTGATGCGTACGTGTTTTTTTTTGTATATTCATTGCTATTATTTATTTATTTATTCTTTTTATTGGCATCAGCATTGAATACTCAAAATATTAAAAAAAGAATTTTGTAAGACAACTTCTTGGCCAATCCCCCTGAGTGGGTATGAGCCATGCAGTAGAGGACACTACTACTACTACTTGTAATAGACGTGCTGAAAGCCGGACTGTTATTGACTTTCGTTTTTATTACCGTGACAAACTGGTGGAGATGCTGGGTACGACCCTTTGCGCTATTTCAACCTCAAGACGAGTTCCTACCACCATTTCCACGATCCCGGGGACAACCGCCACTTCGGCACAGCCGTCGCTTGCTAGGACTACCTTCCGAGTTCGGCCCATTGAGCTCAGCAAGAATGTCCACCACAACGGCAAGTCAGACGCAAGAGAGCGACGTAGACCTCCTGACTGCCATCCCGAGTGTGGTCTATCCAGCACGTATCCCAAAGTCCTTTCATGGCGATGTGTTCGAGGACGTGGACGAATGGCTAGACCACTTCGACCGAGTCGCAGCAAACGAGTGCGACGAAAGAAGAAAACTGCGCTATGTCTACTTCGCCCTCGAAGACTACGCTCGTACTTGGTATGAGAATCATGAGAGTTCTTTGAACACCTGGCAAGAATTCGAACGACAGCTGCGTGAGACATTCAGAAATCCAGAAAGAAAAGAGAAAGCCAAGCAGGCCCTGGAGAGCCGAATTCAGAAGCCCAACGAAAGCGTGGCTATGTTTGTTGAGGACATGTCGCGTTGTTCAAACGTGCTGACCCAGAAATGGCTGAGGCAAAGAAAGTCCGTCTTCTAATGCGCGGGGTGAAGGAGCAACTTTTGCTGGACTCATGCGCAAGCCCCCATCTACTGTCGCTGAGTTCATCACCGAAGCGATGACAATGGAACGGGCGCTTCAGCAACGCTTTCTTCAGTACGAGCGCCAAAGTACTGTCACCGCCGTGTCATCGTTCACGGGTGGACACGACGTGGCAGCACTCCGGGAGCTTGTGCAGAGCATTGTCCGCGAGGAGCTTGAGAAAGTTCGCCACCCGACTCCTCAGACGACCGCAAATGTTCTGGGGACATGATTCGTGACGAGATCAGGAACGTGACCCAGCCATTAGTGACAACGCGCGCGGAGCCCCAGCTCTGACTTATGCCGAAGCGCTACGGACTCCTCAACCATCTATGGGACGTCGCTCACCCTCCGCCCTTCCTGTACTGCCACGACAATTCCCTGCTGCGACTGCAACTGCCTATGACTTCGAAGTCCGCGCGAAGTCACCCGGAAGTCCAATGTGTGGCGCACCTCCGATAATAGACCGCTTTGTTACCACTGCGGTGAAGCGGACCACTCTACCGCCAGTGCCATTATCGCAGAATGGGCCTTCAGGGATTCCACCCCAACGCACGTCGACCAAACCATGGTGAGCGCCCACGCGAGATTGAGCAGTACCTGGCTGCTCAGCAGTCATACCCTCCTGCGCCAAGGCACCAGTCACGTTCACCGTCTCCTCGGCGTTTCACCTCACCCAGTCGTTATTCCACGTTCTCTGATGTTCGCCAAAGGTCCCCAAGTCCTCGCCCACGTCAGGAAAACTGAGGACAGCGACCTCTGGGAGTAGGCCCGCTGTTGACCGACCTGACAAACATCCTCCGACGCGACCCCGTAACGACGACGACGCCGATTATCCGCTACCATCTTCTGATAACGACGACGACTTTCCGCTGATATTGCTGTAATTATCGACAATCGCCAAGTAACCGCTCTCGTAGATACCGGCGCCGACTACTCGGTTATGAGGGGTGAACTCGTGGTGCTCTTCGAAAGGTGACGACACCATGGAATGGTCCCCAGCTGCGTACGGCGGGTAGTCACCTGGTGACACCGGTTGGTAGATGCATGCCAGAGTGCATATTGGTGACTCTACCTTCATCGGCACTTTGTCGTACTACAGGAATGCTCGAGGCAGGTCATATTAGGAATGGACTTTCTAAGAGAATATGGGGGCTGTCATAAAACTTCGAGAGCTGCTGGTGACATTTCACGCGACACGAACTCACACGAAAGCGAATCCCGCACTGTCGCGCTGCGTGTATCCGACGATTCCGTGACGGTGCCGCCCCGTTCCAGTGTGCTGGTTACTGTGGTGAGCGACAACGACCGAATGGCCCTCGGAATTGTAGAAGGCGATGTATCTGTCCTCCTGTCTCGTCAAGTATGCGTCGCCCGCGGCCTCATGGAACTGACGCAAGAGCCCGCTAAGGTTCTACTGACGAATTTCAGTCAGGAGTACCAGCACTTCATAAAGCAGAGCGTTGTCGCCTACTTTGAGGAAATCAGCGACTTCAGAACCAGCCCATTATTTGCAGAACTATCCTCCGGTCCTCACGACGACAAGCAGTATACAGTCCAGTTAGATGTGAGCTCCAAGCTGTCGGCTCCGCAGCAAGATAGTCTTCGCTCTCTTTTGCTTTCATTCAGCGACTGCTTCGCCACTACGTCGAAAATCAAGCAGACATCCGTTACCAAGCACAGAATCTTAACCGAACCCACCGAAAGACCCATCCGACAGCACGCCTACCGTGTCTCCCGACGAGAACAGGACGCCATTCGCGAACAAGTTCAACAAATGCTTGCAGACGACATCATCCAGCCGTCTACAAGCCCATGGGCGTCACCAGTTGTGCTAGTTAAAAAGAAAGACGGCACACTGCGTTTCTGCGTAGATTACCGCAAATTGAACAACGTTACAAAGAAAGATGTCTATCCGCTTCCTCGCATCGACGACTCGCTCGACCGCCTTCGAAACGCCAGATACTTTTCATCCATGGACCTGCGCAGTGGTTATTGGCAAATCGAAGTCGATGACCGTGACCGGGAAAAAACTGCGTTTATTACCCCTGATGGGCTTTTTGAATTTAAGGTGCTTCCTTTCGGACTATGCTCTGCTCCTGCAACTTTTCAAAGAATGATGGACACAGTCTTATCCGGTCTTAAGTGGCAATCATGTCTTGTTTATTTAGACGACGTCGTCGTTTTTTCGGAGACCTTCGAGCAGCACCTTCAGCGTCTTCGTACAGTACTTAATGCGCTTCGAACGGCTGGTCTATCACTGAAGCCCGAAAAATGCCACTTCGGATACGAAGAGCTCAAATTTCTCGGGCATGTCGTAAGCCGCGATGGAATTCTGCCGGATCCCGAAAAAACGAAAGCCGTTTCTGCCTTCCCAGCTCCTACGAACAAAGGCGAGGTCCGTCGCTTTTTGGGACTTTGCGCCTACTACCGTCGCTTTGTACCAAACTTTTCTAAAATAGCCGAACCCTTGCACTATCTTACAAGGGACACCGTCCCTTTTGTTTGGGGCCGAGAGCAACATCATGCTTTTTGCGAGCTGCAGCGACGCCTTCAAGCTCCACCGATCCTGGGTCACTTTGACGAAGATGCCGACACTGAAATCCACACGGATGCCAGCAATGTTGGCCTCGGGGCCGTCCTTGTGCAGTGGCAAGAAGGCACCGAACGGGTGATCGCCTACGCTAGTCGTACCTTGTCATCGGCTGAATCCAACTACTCACTACAGAGAAAGAGTGCCTAGCTGTCGTGTGGGCTATAACCAAGTTCCGACCCTACCTGTACGGACGACCTTTCAAAGTAGTCACCGACCACCACTCTTTGTGTTGGCTTGCAGGCCTCAAAGATCCCTCAGGCCGCCTCGCCCGATGGAGTCTGCGCCTTCAAGAGTTTGACGTTACGGTAGTCTACAAGTCAGGGCGCAAGCACACCGATGCTGACTGTCTGTCACGCGCCCCAGTCGAAAAGACTACACCTGACCTAACGGACGACGACAGTTTCCTCTGTGCCGTCACAGCGTCGGACTTGGCTCAGCGACAGCGTGACGACCTGGAGCTTCGTCCACTCATCGACTTTCTTGAGGGACAGCTTACGCATCCACCGCGGACGTTCAGACGCACGATTTCGACGTTCTTTCTCCGCAACAACGTCTTATACAAGCACTGCTTTGACCCTAGCGCTCAAACCGATCTCCTGGTGGTACCATCCACGATGCGAGAAGAGATCCTCAGTGCGTGTCACGACGAACCAACTTCTGGACATCTCGGGTTCACGCGTACTCTCGCGCGTATCCGCAGCAAATACTATTGGCCTAAACTCTCCCGCACTGTCAAGCACTACGTTAAAACCTGCCGAGACTGCCAGCGGCGCAAGACTCCGCCATGAAACCTGCTGGTCTTTTACAACCCGTTGAACCCCCACGAGCGCCTTTTCAGCAAGTTGGCATGGACTTACTTGGTCCATTTCCCAAATCTTCAACTGGTAACCGCTGGATAGTAGTTGCAACGGATTATTTAACACGTTACTGCGAAACGCGACCTCTTCCAAGAGCCACCGCTAGTGATGTCGCCGACTTCTTCATTCATGCTGTCGTCCTTCGTCATGGCGCACCAGCAGTGGTCATTACCGACAGAGGCACCGCCTTCACCGCCCAACTTCTGGAAGAAGTGCTGACACTTAGCGGCACCGTTCACCGCCGGACGACAGCATACCATCCGCAAGCCAACGGCCTCACCGAACGGCTCAACAAAACCATTGCTGACATGCTCTCCATGTATGTGGACGTGGATCACAAGAATTGGGACCGCGTTCTACCATTCGTAACCTTCGCATATAACACCGCCGTCCAGGAGACCACAGGATTCACACCTTTCCGCTTGCTTCACGGCCGCGAGGTTACCACGATGTTAGACGTCATGCTACTACCTGACCCATTTGACCACCACAGAAAATGCTGCCGAGTATGCTCAGCGCGCCGAAGAAGCTCGTCAGCCAGCCCGGTCTCGCATCCGCTCTCAGCAACAATACGACGCTCACCGATACAACCTTGGTCATAGAGAGGTGACGTACGAACCAGGAGAAAAAGTATGGATATGGACTCCCGTCCGCCAACGCGGCAAGTCCGAGAAACTCCTACGTCATTACTTCGGGCCCTACAGAGTTCTCGAACGCCTCAGCGACATCAACTACCGAGTTATTCCTGAGACCAGCACACGATCTTCTCGTCGTGCACCACAACCGGACGTAGTCCACGTATGTAGGATGAAGCCATATCACTCGCGCTGAGGACTTCCCCTTGCCTTTACAACATCGAAAGCATCGAGGCGATGCTTTTTGAGAGGGGGAGTAAGACACGTGCATACAGTGGTCTTTGTCTGTTGTGCGAGGCAGTTTTGCTATTTGTGCGTGGCGGAGTTTTTGGCGGCTAGGAGAAGAGGACAACGACGTTCAGCTCGATTGTAATAGACGTGCTGAAAGCCGGACTGTTATTGACTTTCGTTTTACAGCGAAAGCTGTTATGAGATCATTTCACCGGCCGTTTTTGGTGCCGTAGTTGTCCGCCGCCGCTGCCGCCGCTGCCGCCGCCGCCGCCGCCGCCGCCGGTGTCCGTAACCAGTATCGCTCGAAATAAGAAAATAACGAAATAAGAAAAAACTCCAGGATGGAACGAGGTTCGAACCTGGACCCTCTGCGTGGGAGCCCAGTATTCAACCTCTGAGCCATGCCGTTGCTTGAAACTGCTTTGCAAAAGGTCCTATACAGGCTTCATGTCGGGAAGGAACCACATTAGCATATGCAATATAGCGTGGTAGAAGAGTAAAAAAGCACCAAGCGTCGCACAGCGCGAATTCTGCAACCAGGCGTCACACAATGCGAATTGCGCAACGAGTAGCTTGTTGAATGCTTCCAACCCATTACAAAGGGCTCTGCCATAATTCTTCATCGTCATCAGGCACAGCATCAACAAAGTGCGCATAATGCCTTACATGCGTTTAGCAGGTACCACGGCTCTCCGTATAATGACGAAAAATGGCACAGTGCCTGCTGCCCTACTTCTCAAAAATTACAATGATTTATAGCGTAGTGGGTTCCTCGCAAGTGCACTTGTATTGGTTGCCAAGGAAGCCCATAAGCGCATGATCAATTTCCTCGGGGTCTCAGTGAAATTACAATGATTTATAAGCGTAGTGGGTTCTCGCATGTGCACTTGTATTGGTTGCCAAGGAAGCCTATAAGCGCAGATCCATTTCCTCGGGGTCTCAGTAAAATTACAATGATTTATAGCGTAGTGGGTTCCTCGCAAGTGCACTTGTATTGGTTGCCAAGGAAGCCCATAAGCGCATGATCCATTTCCTCGGGGTCTCAGTAAAATTCTTCGCCCCCCCCCCCCGTCTCTCTCCCACGTCAACGTATGTCATGCAGCATGACGGGAGAGGGAAATGGCGAGCGGGAGTCACCCAATGCAAATTACTAACTGGTGGGCCGTTTAAAGCTTCCAACCCATTACAAAGGGCTGAGCCATAATTCTTCATCGTCATCAGTCGTCGCGTCAACAAAGTGCACATAATGCCTTACAGACGTGCAGCTGGTGCCTCGCTTCTCCGCAGAATGACGAATAAGGCTTAGTAGGTGCTACCCAACTTCACAGAAATTGTGATTTATGGCGTAGTGGGTACCTTTCTAGTGTACTTGTATTGTAGCCCCAAGTGAGCAAGCTTACAACGGGATCTAGAAAACGCCGCTCTTCCAGCTTTCGCTGTGACTGTGCTGCGGTTTCAGCGCAGGCCTGGCGTTTTTTTATACCGTGACATATATATATATATATATACATATATATATAATATATATATTATATATATATATATATATATATATATTATATATATATATATATATTATATATATATATATATATATTTAATATATATACACATATATATATATATATGACAGGAATTGCTTCGTTAACTTGCCGCAGCTGTGACAGCACGCCGCATTCGGTAGGCAGCGTAGCGAGGTGACCAATGGAATCTAAGCCTGGCGCACAGCATCTGATCGCCATCTAGCCCCGTTTCTTGTGATATTAAGCATTCTTGTCGCCTTGCTGCAGTATCTACTCCGTCATGTCATCGCAATCTGCTCCGCGGTGTCACCTTCGACATACCATGAACGTCAGAGGCTGCAGACAAAGATTCAAGTTAAAGGATTCTTAGACAAAACTTGTCCCTCGTATAGGATATTGAGTTCTAAAACTCGA
Organism: Rhipicephalus sanguineus; assembly: GCF_013339695.2. Lineage (NCBI taxonomy): Eukaryota > Metazoa > Arthropoda > Arachnida > Ixodida > Ixodidae > Rhipicephalus > Rhipicephalus sanguineus. The sequence continues at coordinate 239,835,254 of NC_051176.1, forward strand.
ACGTTTTGAAAAGTAGGGCATAAACATGCGTGCGCAAGACGGACAAGAACTAGAAGAAAATTATGATAAACACTTTTGTGTGGTCGTTTTCGTTACGCTTGGGCTCACGCTTTCGAACATTTTAAAACACTAAGCATTACCGATTCGCTCTGCTTTCGTTGTTCTAAGCTTGACATAAGGCGCATGCTTGATCAATGAACTTCACCGAAATTCGCTTTGAAGACCCCCTTCCCCTTCTGAATAATGTGATGAGCGAACGAAAACTTTTTCATTAATTAGCGATTGTAAGTATTTCTGTTGCATTTCTTCTTGCAATGATCTTTTAGAATTGTGAACACAGTTTGAATGTATTTCACAAGCACCTGTTCAAGTGACGCTTTGTGCTATGAGTTGGGCTGGTATACTACATAATTTGACTTGAAAAATATCTAATTAGTGCCAAAAAAAAAAAGAAAGGACGAAGGAAAAGCAACGAAAGAGGTTGGATTTCTCCGTGCATAATTCGGTAAGGAGAAATTTTCTCTTAAGATAGAATTTAAAAAACGCTATCCTTGCCCTAAGCCTAAAGTGAATCTCGAATTGTAGTTTAAGAGAAAGAAACCAAAACAATATATGCCATTTAAGCATCGCCTTTTGTGCTGCCGTCATGCGAACTGTTACAAACCGTAACCTCTTAATCTATGATACGTTTTAGCTATCCTGCCCACTGCAACGCAGTGTAACGAGCGCAATACTTAAGCAATGCTTAAGGAAATGCACAGTTACCGGCCGCCTCTGTGACAATACACGTTGGCGCAATATAGCGGATGCTACAGTGCTGGGAGCAGCTGGCGCGACATAAAGATAAAAAGCGCCCGTTATAGGATTTCGACTACTCAAGATGGAGCAAGTGCAGGAATAAAACGGGTAAATGGTTAAAAAAAAAAAAAAAGGGAAGCCAGGAACGTATATGCATGAAGCACACATCGCGGGCTAATGGCATCGACTGACGTCTCTCTGCACGCTGCCGTAATATACGCGCTTCCGGCTTGTAAAGAATGGCCTGCTGTCACATATTGTCGGCTGTGCGTACAGCCGGTATTCAGACGTGCAAGCGCATGCTAGGGTTGACTGTCAGAGAGAAGCCGGAGGCGACAAACGACGACACTTAATATATATACGTATAAAAAAAACGATGTAGAAGAAATAATGAAAAAAAAAAAACGATACAAAGGGGACGACAGAGCGCGCTCCGCGCATTTGCTTATCCGGTTATCTATGAGTGCTTTCACAGAATCTACACACGCTCTGAGGAAATACCGGAAACACTAAGAACGTTCACCACGCCTCAACGCCTGCAGTTTGGCTCAATAAAAGGGTCTTGCCTATTGGCGTATATACGTGGCATAGCAAGCCTTTGTGGCAGTACCACGCTGAAACGAAGTGCCAGGTGCGCGCGAGAGTGGCACCCATTGAATAAGCATTGCAAGAAACACGTTAACAGACAATTCAGAATATCAAAACGGTGCGACGACATGAATACCACGAAGAAGGGCTACTAGGTTATGGAGAAACCTGTTCATCGGTTGCCTTAGCGCACATATGCACGTGTAAAAGACACATAAAGAATTATGAACGTAATGCGGGGGAAGAGAACTAAAAAAAACTTTGCTATAGTTTGGCTGAAGGTACTTCACCTTCATGTAAAACTGGCTGAGCTTGTGCCTTGCCTGTATGGGAAAAGGCCAGCGCTACTTTGGCGATAATGCACAGCGGACTATACCGCGACAGTAGTGGAATTTTATGACTGATAAGGCCTATCCGGTAGCATAGGATGCGGCACACTCCTCATGGAGGTAGCATTTTTGGCGGCAAGCAGTTTGTTCTTTGTCGGCGCCACACATTTCGCTACGGGGCAGGTTCGTAGCTCTCTCAGAGAAGCTCACCGGGGATCGCCGCTGCACAGAGTAAAGTGCAAATAGAAAAAAAATGTTCCGGGCAAAGATAAAGAACCGTAAAAAGTGCCCTTCCTGCGGTACGCGGCTGCGCTATCATTGATTTTTCTTTTATTTCGATCTCTTTTCCGGCTGGTGCAAAGCTTCCCGAAACGCGAACGCCTTTCGCTTTTTTTTTTTTCTGTACTTCCCGTAAATGCGGCTTCTGAAGCGGCTGCGAATGCAAGCAGCGGCGAGGCAACAAGAACGTGCTGTGGCGGTTCCAGTTTTACTACACCCTGGAGATTTCCACACAGAGGCATTCAGTTTCTCCGCTAGAAAATAATAGCCGCCAGCTGCGTGCCTGCGTTCCATGCTTGGAATTCTTCCCCTCTGTTCGTGAATGAGGCTCCAGTTCTGTCCGGACGTGCAAAACGGACACCCCCCTCTCCTTCCCGCTGTCCTTCTATAGCGCTGTAATACTCGCCTGCTGCTACGCGTGCGAAGGCACTGCTCGCAGCCTTAGCGCGCATGCTCGCTCCATCCTATACAAAAGGCTCAACACGCCCGACTGCCACCAGTGAAGCCCGCGTGAAGCGCTCATCCAGAATCCGTAAAACAGCTCGAAACATGTTCAGACCGGATTCCATCGCATCATTCGCTCTGCAGCAAACTGCGATTGGCTGGCTGCGACAAAGACCGCGGCTGTGCTGTTATGAATAGCGACGTTATTAGAATACGTCCTAATATATGACAGTGACGATAACTTGCAGTATGCTATAAAGCTGCATTTTAAAAAGAAGCATGAAGAAAGGAGAAAGTAGATTTTCTCCAAGAATTCTCGCGGCTGTAAAGCGTGCTTTGTTCTTAGCAGGGCTGCATAGGAAGAAAGAAACTTCCGCAAAATAAGGCACGTATCAAGAATTTCAGTGGTTAGGTAACCGGTACAAACTGCAGAGATGATTATTGCAGTCACCTTTTTATTGGACACCGCAAGATTTCTCCAGCTATTGTTTCAGCTCCAACTCTGCCCTGCTGCGATGCACCCTGGAACTTATCATTTAATAACATCCGCTACTGCGTATGCGACATCACACGGTGCTAGATCGTTATATTAGCGCAGAACTTGGATGAAATCTCGTCTTGAACACTGCGACCGAACGGTGGGGTTTTTGCTAACGGGACTGCGCAGGTAAAAAAAAAAATAGTGTTTTCCCCTCCAGCAGTGCAGGTCGTGCTCTTACACAGTACTTCCCGCTAGTTTCCATGGCAGTGGTAGGTTACCGAAAATTGCGCTCTATGTCCTGCTCCATTTTTTTAGGAAAACATGCCCTACTTTTCATACCATGCCCCCCCCCCCCCCTCATCCCAACTTTCTCATATCCACCGAAGAATATCTATTGAAAGGACGAACAAAATCCAAATCTGCAGTAGTAATTCTGAGCGACTGAGGATTGTACGCGTTGACCCACAGCGAAGCATAATATACTACTGGCTGGGAAAGCTTTGAAAGAGCGCAGCTGCTGAACGAGAAAATTTTTTCTTCTTCTCTGGAATGATTAGAATGACTGCGTCATAACAGCGCTGTTTCATTTAGTCGATTACGAACGGTGGAATATATAATACTCTCCTTGGGTTGTTTCAGTGTATATAAACTAATCATGGAATGTTTCAAGCTTGGCACAGCTTCCTTAAATTTAATTATGAAGGGGCTTGGCGTACCCGTTTATCACGGCAAGTTTGTGCAAGAAACTGCACCGTTTACGATCATCTGACGCCCACATATCTTACATACATTTTGGCTTTTATTTGGAAGGCACATGATATATATATATTATATATATATATATATATATATATATAGATATATATATAATATATATATATATATATATATTATATATATATAGATATATATATATAGAAATTTATTATATATATATATCCTTTGACATTACTCTCTTTACCGCGCCCGAACGGCCAGACAGAATAAAAATGGGTACCGATGCGGCTGTCACGAATAGTTAGTAATGATCTGTACTTTTTTTTTTTTACTCGCTTGCTTTTTGATGTCGTTTTTATGACCCCATTACTTCTTTGAGCGCTGTGTGAAGCTCGGTTCTCGGAGAATCGTGGACGATAATCGGGTCAAGAATGTCAGTGGAGAGCGAGAGGCACTACTCCTCATTCGGTGCTATTCTTCAGCGATCATAGATCTGGAAAGGCGCAAAACCGAGAAAGTGAAGAGGCGGTTCAGCGCGGCTGAAATCTGCCACCTAGGCGGGAGTGACGCGTGGCGCCCGAGCGTAGCGTTTGCTCAGGCAGCGGGGCTAAAGAAGGAGCGCGCGTGGCGCGGGAGGCGGTTAATCATTTTAGCCTTTCTGCTCAAGTTCATTAGCATTTGGGACATGACAGTTCACGTGACTGCGCATGAAACCGCTTCATCGAGCCGGCCTTGCGGGAGCCGCATGGATCGCCGCCGCGAAGATGAGACGTCCAAGAGATGAGCGTCGTTCGCGGACGGGAGAAGAGCGCACAGCGGTGGTCGGCTATAGTGAAGGGGCCGGGGTGAGGGTGCTACGGAGCGAATACTTCCCTGGGCTTGATAGCGCGTCCTATTTTTTCTTTCGTGTCCTCGCATTTGCCAGGACTTCTTTCGGGTGCTGAAGAAAGCAAAACAAACAAAAAAGTGCGACGGACGAAACAGCACGAGCGGGAGCAGCCGAGACGCGATATCGATTTAAGCAGCACTAGAACCAAAGAAGCAGTGGAAGAAGGAAAAAAAAATATATACATATATGGGGTGGGGAGTCACCCTGCTCAAGAGAAAGACACTAAAAGAGCGGCTGAAAAGGGCGAGACAAGGCGATCCCGACACTGAACGCACGCACACACGCGGAGAAACGAAGCCAGATCGATACGTATCGACTGGGTGGGATTCGAAGTCGGCCTCCGTTCGAAGAATGGGGCAAACGGAAAGAGCGCATCTGGGGGGGTGGGGGGGGGGACTGCTCGGCGACGACTCGGCGGCTTCTTGAGTTCTCCGTATTCGCATTCCTCTCGCCGGCTGTGCAAATGAATCCAAACAGAGGGCGTTTGCCCTCATCTAGTTCCGGTCTTCCATCCGGGGTCTCCCCGTTTTTGCGCTCCACGGGAATCGCGCTCACGACTCTTCGCTGTGTATTCTTCTAATTTTATAACGTCCTTATCGCGGGCATGGGGGGACTCGCGCTTGCACGGCGCACAGCTCGCCGGAGAACAAACGGAAGAAAACAAAAGGGGTAGGAAATGGCCGAGCAGAGACCCGCCGAGGAGCGAAGAGCGAGCCAAGAATAATATGAAGTGAGAACGAGCGGCGCGCGAGGAGACGAGACTGAAGGATGAAGCAGAAGGAGGCGAGAAAAAGGAATGGGCGGCGGAGCTGAAACGAAAGGCCACGAACGTGGAGGAGAATCATTATTTATTTGTCACTGAAAACGTAAATGCAGTAGTGCGGGATTAAAAAGCAAAGAGTCGGTAAGGGCACAACCAAGCGCAAACGGTAAAAAAGGGGTGGGGACGAAAAGGAAAAAATAAAACAAAGGAAACGGAGGAATAAAAAGAAAGGCCGTTGCATAGCGAAATGGATGGTGCCAAGATTAAACGACCTAGTCGAACCCAGCTAGATAAGGAGGAACAAAACAGTGTAGGAGGACGAATGATAAAGCAGGATGGTATTAGCGCAGCCGGGGCGCAAATAACGCGACAGAATCCAAACAACGAAGAAAACGCGAGCACGCGTGAACCGGCCTGTGGCGGCGGAAGGGAGCAAGGTGCGAGGGGAGGCGGGCGAATGCCGCAAAGCGGCCGCCGCGTCAAACGCGGAACCATGAAGATAAACGCGGCACAGCTCAAGAGCGCCAGCTAGAATTGTATTCTGGTCTCGTCCCGGTGAAACACAGCACGTCCGCTACTCGCTTCAGTCGACACATTTACTACGTGGCGCGCCCATGGCGCGAGCCGCCGTGTGGCGCGAAGAGGACACGGCCAAGCGGAAAACTAAACACGCCAGAAAATGCCAATTCCGTGGCCCGCCCATATAGTTGCTCACAGAACGTTTGGCGCGACGCGGGCTCCGACAACAAACGCCCTAATCAAAAATGCGGCTTCGAGCGGGATTCGCGCCTAAACGCACGACCCACTCACGGCATTTTTTTTATGAGTTACCGCTAGGGGTCTACTATCGCACATCTACGCAGCCGCCAAAAACGGGTATAGAGGTTTTCTCACTTTACTCAGAAAAAGAAAGAAAGAAAGGAAATGTCGACGACAACTGATTAATGTCGTAGTAGTGAATAAAAAGGCTACAGCTTGCAGGCGATTCGATTTTAGAAAACGAACATGAGGCTGGTATAAAGTAGACCATCAGTTGCAGCGAAGCGCGTAACAGCACCACGACAAATACCAAACAATGAATAAACGAACATGACGTGCACTGAACGAAAAAAAAATAACCTCGCTAGAAAAAAGAAGTAGGAAAGGTGCAATGGAAGATAGAGTACAACGTTCTTATTGCACTTCGTTTGGTTCTGTGAATTGGTCATTACCTGCAATGAGGTCACCGTCTTCACTTGGCGCGATCTTGCCAAGGAACTTTATTGCAGCAAAGCATTTCTATTCCTTCTGAACGCGCCTGAGTTATCTTTTAGTTACTACTTGTAATGGTTCTTCCCTGCACAAAAAAAAAAAAGAAACCTAGTGAATTTACGTATCTGGCTGTCTTGCTACGCACGATTTGTCATAGTCAATCCCATGCATTTAACCTTCACTAATGCGCTTTACTCGTTCTCTTTCCTTACAAAGCGCGCTTCTTTCAGTTCTTAAAATCATCGTAGGAATACAGCGCAAAAGAAGACGGTGCAAGGAAGGCGACGCACACACAGCGCAAATGATCAAATCACCTTACTTATATTACCTTTTGCATCGCATCCATGCGGCTCGGTACCTTCAAACTCCGATTAAATAAAAAGCTTCTTTCTTTCTTTCTTTCTTTTCTTTCTTCTTCATCTTTCTTTCTTTTCTTTTTTCTCTTTTCTTTTTTT